>NC_064638.1:562011806-562314836 GCF_023864345.2 Schistocerca serialis cubense | reverse complement strand
CTGGCTAAAGAAACAAACATCTATAGAAGAGAGGTCCGAGAAGCGGTTGAAATTTCTAAGAATTCATGTAATTTCAAAAGAGAGGACGGCTGTAGGCTTCCGGCATCGTGGCTCCCCGCTATCAAGGAAGTAAATACACGGCTGCGGTGTGTGAGCGGCATAAACAATGCGCTCCAAGTCACCTAGGCGTACAATAATATTTTGGGTAAACATTCCCCCTCTCTTGCTCCGTCCGTTTCGAATCTAGCCACTGACGATGACCAGCCTATAGCGGTATCAGGCATTTCAACCAATAACCCTTCTCCAGCATAAGTGTAGAACAGTGCCTTTCTATCCAATGACGATGACCACCAATGGTATCCACAGGAAATGAGCTAGCAACGCCCCTTCTTCTGTATTAGCCTATGACTGTGGCCCACCAATGGTAGCCACATGAATTTGAACCAATACTGTCACTTCTTCAGCACGAACGCCAGAAAATTCCCCCTTTATAAGTTGACGCGACACTCGTCTCTGACAGTTTTCTAGCAGTAGTGGACACCAAAAGATCCTGAGGAAGATCCCAGCATAGGGGTGGAAACGTCAAACATTTTAGAAGAAACATGATGCGGCCTAATAACCCAGAAGATTTTAACTTCAGGAAATAGCCTGTTCGTTGATTTTCCTGCTCTGTTCTCCATTTTCTGAGATTCTTTAATGTCACTTCCTTAGTTGCACCTTGGGCACTTTAACATGAAAAAGTTACTATACATTATTAAATTGATTTGTATCAACTTTTCTTCCGTCAGTATACTTTGTGTTCTGATATTTCATTGTGTTCACTGGCATTAAATAGTGTGTGTGTGTGTGTGTGTGTGTGTGTGTGTGTGTGTGTGTTCTTCCACACTTGATTTATGTTTCAGACTGGTAAACAAGATTATTTCTGTTATTTCAGCTGCAAAACCAAAAATGAGAGCAGGGGTTGGACTTGGTGCATGGGGCATTATTGCTATTGTGCTGGCAATAATATTTGCTGCAGTGGGACTGTACTACGTCATCCTCTTTTACCCAATTTTGTGCAAGGAAGAAAGGAAATACAATGTCATTGAATTAGATGCTGTCTGATTGCATTCCTACAAGAGGACATTACATTTTATTTCATTGGACCAACCTCCTTTTTTATAAGCATGATTAGTCAAGTTTTGTTTTTTTACAAATGAATGATTACGAAGGTAATTGTTTTTTAGCATGTAAGTTCAGAAGTCGAACATCCTTTTTCGTGGATGATAGACTTTGTCTTATACCTGATGTAGTGGTAATAGATTTTGATAGGTGGTTGATCAAATCAAGCCTTGAAAATTGAAACTGAAAGAATTAACAGTTCAAGAAGAGAGAACAATTTTTACCATATTAAGAGCTATTGTTTGTTGACAACAATAGCTCAATCTCAGTCTAACATTTTGCGTTGTGATTGTAGTCTTCTTAAAATTTGGCATACAAACTGTACCTTAGTCCTACAAGTAAGCTGCTACAATGCTTTGTTTGGAGGCGAGGAAGACTATAGTGACTGATAATTTTCATTTTTGAAACAATATTGTACCCCGTCTGCAATTTGCACAATGTAGCTTTTTTTCTGTATGTGCAAGATAAACTGTGTGATGTAAAAAAAAAAGTACAATGGAGATTGTTTCCACATAAGTTATTTTGTACCAAAGCCATGTGATTCCAAGACAGAGATTGATAAATACTTAAAATTTTTTAGTCTTTTGGCAGTTACAGGAGATGGGGTATCTGATAAATAAATATTGGTAGCTGTTTTCTTTTTTGTGTACTGAATGTTTGTACACACTATTATTAGCATTGCAGATACCTTCGCTCCTTGCTGAATTTCTTGAAGTTATTTATTTTTCTAATATTTTATACAATTCATGTACTTAATTATTTTGTATTATCTACAGTTTTATAATGTTCAAAAGAGCATCACAATAACTGAAGGAGCAGAGTTTTTATAATGTTTTTCATTGTAAACGTATAGAAATTTTCCTACTCCTTTTAGTATATAATCATCCTAACCAGAGTAACAAGTAACTGGTAAATTGTGTACTGATACTTATAGGTTTTTGATGACATTTACTTGTAGTTGTTCTAGGAAAGATCTGTACTTGAAATTTTTAAGTCATGTTTTCTAGATATGTAGGATAACCTTTGTGCAGAATGTACTTTTTGTTCGCAGTTGGAAGGGGGGTATTGTATGTATCAGAACTCATATGGCAGACTGCTAATATGTAAAAAAAAGTCCTCCATCAGTCAATTTTTTGTCCTCTCATTGTTTGTTTCTCCTTGTGGATTAAAGCTATATTTTTCATTTTTTTCATTTGCATGGTTTGTCTGTATTCTAATTTTATGAGTTGCTGAAGTTTAGATAGGTATTTTATGTAAGTTAATACTAGTTCAGAGAACTCCGAATAGTTTCCTAAAAAGTGGTTAGTAGTTTCAGTTCAATTTAGTGATGCACAGCTACAACAGTTTATTTTTTTAAACAGCTGGATGTGATCTCTGTTAAAGCCAAAAATAATTTTGAAACCATTCATTTTGCTGTACATTGAAGGGGTTAAAATTATTATGGTATGTTGTAGTAGTATTGAAATATATTTATGTATTAGCCACTAAACTAAAGTTGAAAATTGATAGGTCCTTTATGTAAATTATGAGGCAAAAAACACAGCAATGCACTTTCAGCCAAAGTAATATCCTGTTGGATATTTTTTCCCCTGAGTACACACAATATTTCAGGGTATGAAAAACAGCCACTGAGAGATAGATGTATAGTCATAGTATTTAAATAGATAGATGAAGATTTACTTCTGCTCAGAACTAAGGTTGAAGTGAAGGCACTGTAAGACTAAGAAGTTATACACAGCACATACAACAGGCATTGTGAACCATGGAAAACTGTAAACAGTAAAAGATACACAATGGAGTAATTATTGGGTGAAAATTAAGATGAGAAGAGAGGATAATGATGTTTGCCACATAAGTTAAAGTAAAAGACAGTTGGAAATTTTGTTGTTGCCTCTTGCAGCCATAGTTCATTCTTGTGTTGAAAAATTGAGAAAATGACCATACATTTGCCCAATACACTTTATTGCCACTAAAGACACTGACCACTGTTTCACTACTAAATGTATCTTAACACTTAACCCACCAACAGATACTCCTCAGCCTTGGAAGATGTTTTAATCTGTCCAACACTAATGTCATTGTCTTTTGACATGCCCTTTTGTAAGTAACATCTTTTCTTCCCTGCTGTGGATCATTTATAATGTGGTATTCCTTCCTTCCAAGTCCTACATTATATGGAGATGTTTGTTTCTAGGACTGTTACATCTGCTTTGGAAACACTGTTTTCACTCAAGGAACATTTGTCTCTCATGCTTAATTTTGTCCATTTTATGCACAAAAAAAAGGCGAACTGGAAAGTGAAGATGTAACTTAATGGCTGAACACAATTACCCTACTGTCAGATTTGTAATAATGTCCTGGAACAGAGTCTTATTATATGTTTTACTAGTATTGGCAGTTGTGTTTTATATGTGGAGGTGTAATGTCTTTACTACATATACTTAGTTAGTTTTTTATTCTACCCAACTCCATTCAGTAGAATAATTGTTTTATTCAGTATATTATACTTCATTATTTGCATTTTATAGACTTGTTTTGATATGATTCGCCCCACTTCTTATATTCGCACAACCATTTTTATTTATACAGTTCCACAGCCCCTCTCATGCAATATTAAATTGTCTGTATAGATGAGACGTGAAAGATACTGTTACCCATGGAGAACTGCTATGGTGTCATAAGAAGACAGTGTATGTGCATGTTACAATTGTGCTGGACTGCCATGACATAATTTTTCTATTATTGCAGGATTGGCAGCTTCTGTAAAAAAAACATAATTCTCACTGCAGTGATGTCATGATATTAAATAAATAATATCTAAAAATAACGGGACCGTATGTATAGTAGACCATCAGGAGATAATTTTGAATGTTGTTCAATAGAAAACAGAGAGAGAACTCTTAGCAAGGTTCAAAAGACAGATGACTGGACATCGTGGATAGGGCTTTTATGATTATTCTGTGTTTGTCACAATCTTTCACAGTATTTTGTATGACAGAGAAAAACCTGTCATTTTTCAGAAATAGATTTTTTGATGTACTGGAGAAATCACTGCAGTGTGTGATAAATTGTACTGAATTTTTGTGTCTTAAATGTTGATACAAATTAGATGGTTTTTGCTTTTGTGGCACACCAATTGTGCAATGTGTTTTATTTTTTCAATACTAGTTTCGATGATATTGTTAAAGAATAATGTTAATATTTTATTTGCTTTATAATTGACATTTTGAAAAAATTATAAAATTTTATATGACATACAGTTTGACTAATACATTCAGTGGATGTTAGTGAAGGATATGAATGTATTGTTGTTAGTGATAGTAATGAACTCTTCTGTGATGTAACACTAGAAGTTCAGTTTTATTGGTGACAAGAGCTGATTTTTTTGTGTGATGCTGTTCTGATAAGTAATAACATTGTTGCACAGTGACAGTAACTCTTAGTATTATATCACTATCATCATCTGACTATAGTTGATACTTTAGCGGTTGTGTGGTTGGTGCTTGTGCATAATAGCCCAGCAGCCCCACTTTGTGTCCATCCAAAGACATTTCACTTGGCACATCAGTCAGTGCTTCATCTATGTCAGTATCAAGTGATAAATCACATTCCACATCAAAGTGTGTAAAGTCTTCCACTCTCGAAGACTGTTGTAGTACTTTCGTCGCAAGTCTCATCTGGATCATGTTAAATGAAATTCATCCCAGCAGCAAAAGATGGTCAATCATCATTCCGATTAATCACCTTTAATTGCTCATCTTCCAACCAATGTACTGGTCTTCAATTTCCTTAGAGCAACAGTTTTGTTTTCAACTCACTCTTCATCATAACATCCTGTATTGCAGTAATTTGATTATAACTGATAGTTTCTGAACGTGTCATGATCACTCCGCAGTTGTTACTGACCGTGTTCATCTTAAACGTGTGTCTGTCCAAGAGTTGCCCTTGTAGATACATACCACATATCTACTTCTATATACATACTCTGCAAGCCACCATATTGTGCATGATAAAGGGTGCCTTCTACCACTACCTTTCACTTCCTTTCCTATTCCACTCACAAATAGAGGGAAAAATGACTGTCTATATGCCTCCGTAGGAGCACTAATTTCTCTTATGTTCATGGTCATTTTGCAAAATGTGTGTTAACAGCAATAGAATTGTTCTGCAGGCAGTCACAAATACTGTTTCTCTCTAAATTTGCAAGAAGTATGTTGTCTTCCTGCAAGTGATACCCATTTGAGTTCATGAAGCAGCTCCGTAATGCAAGTGTATTGATCGAACCTACCAGTAACAAATCTCGCAGCCTGCCTTTGAATTTGCTTCAGTGTCTTCCTTTAATCTGATTGGGTCGGGATTCCAAACACTTGAGCAGTACTGAAGAATGCGTCATAGTGGGGTTCAAAGCTGCACTTTTCTAAAATCCTCCGAACAACCGAAGTTGACCCTTTGTCTTCCTTACCACACCATCTGCACATGCTCCTTCCATTTCATAACACCTGGATTTTGTCAAACTGCATCACTACTGCTGTATTTGAACATTACAGTTTTTTTTCCTACTCATATACTTACATTTTTCTACATTTAGAGTGGGGGAGGGGTGTATTACTTTGTATTTCAAAATTTTGAAAAAGAATATTTATTATTTCTTATGAATTCTTCTACCAGATTCCATGTGTATTTTCTCCAATGATGCCGTATTCAATATTTCCTGGTCCAGAGCCTTACTTACATTTCAGCATATCTTTAAAAAATTGTGTTGAGAGTAAAAGTCAGCAACAGTAAACTAAATTTGCATTTTTTAAATTTTGTTATGGTGGTCATGAAGTCGGTAGTGCACATTATTGAAAGTGCGTTGATATTGCTGAGAGTGTGTGTTTTCTAAAGTCATTTAGTACCCAAAGAAAGAGTCATTATAAAAAAAAAGAACGTTATACTCACTTTTCCTTTGGCTTCATACTTATTCCATCATGCCTATGAAAAATCTATTTGCTCATCTTTCTCAAAATGCACTCTCATGTTGAATGTGATTACACAGATCAGTATTTGTATGTCTCCTGCCACCATCGCATCAGCCAAATCCTTCAAAGTCGTACCACAGGCAGTGTGAATTAATATGGCATAGGCATACTGAATTTCTGCCTGATGTTGCTACAGACTACCTTTTGTGTGTCCTCTAGAGTGTACCTTCTGGCTTCGACATGATTTATGCCCTTCCACTCACCTCCACTGCTGCATATGTAAGCTAGCAATCTCCATCAGCACCTGCAGTAGTCATTTCAGAGCTTGCAGTCTCATAGCACATAAATCAAGCCTAAAACGCCAGAAAAATGTTTCAAGGATGGTGTGCATAACAAGGATCTTGTTTTTGTATTTTTCATTTTGATTTCCTGTCAGCCAGATGAAGCTGGTAAACTGTGCAGTATTTATGACGTAATGAAAGAGACGCAGCATATACAGATTGCAGATGAAAGTGTTACATGTGGGACACAGCACACTGAAGAATGATGGCTGATTTAGAGAAGGGAAAATTGTGCCATATTCTTCTGCAACTTCTAAAGAATGACAGTCCAGCAATACTATAGCTGTAAGAACATGAAACTAGCAAGTTCCTCCACAGTTCATTGGATGCAGTTAAATAATGTTACATAGTCTTATTGATATAGGTTTGTACATTAATTTCCATTATAGAAAGCTAAATGTAGCAGTTACATTACTACTTGTTGAGAAGAACATGTTATGGGAGAAGAAAATTGTTTCTTTTTTTAATAATAATAAGCTCAGTGTCGTATTTTCAAGACATAGAAGAGCTGTTTGATGAAATGATTTGTTCATGTGTAGAATAACAATTAAGTGTAACAATTTCCTTAGCTTCTAAAACAAAGTACCAAGTAGTAGACACTGAAGAATTTTAAATTGTGATACACTATCTTCATTTATTTATGTATGTGCCACATTTTTACTGGTAATTTAGATAATTTAAAAATAATGTACCACAGAACAGTAGTTGTTAAAACCTCATTTAGAAACATATCTGTTTTGTTGGTGGAGTGGCACATTTTGATAGTATGACATAAACTAATGTATTGATAAGACACAAGGAGTGAACTTAATTGTAGAGAACATATTTAGATATTGCTACCTAACATAATACTGCCAAGTCCTGGTGGGAATACTATGGAAAGAGAACAGAAAACCACTCACTGTGTAATGGAGTGTTAAGCAGTAGGTAAGAATGAATGAAAGGCACAACTGTCTAATTGCAATGTCAGTGTGTGTGTGTTTACTTTGAAGTAAACAAGTATGCAAACTGAGGCTGGCTGTTTTGGGTCATGTGCCTATATATTGCTCAGTGCCTCCACTGAACACTGAATGGCTGTTTTCACTAATTAAAATGTTAGCAGTTAAAATCCACGCGGAGATTGCTGCGTTCTTTTGTATAGTACATAAACTTACTCACTTGGTGTAAATAAGTAAGTTCTGATACTGTTGGAGGCAAAGAAATCGGAAGAAAGAGAAACTTGTTAAGCTGATTGTGGTTTCGCGTTGTTTACTTGGTGAGTATGGACCCCAACTGCCATCTTAACCCTTTCCAATCCTATTTTTCTACTCATTGCATTCTTCCCAACTTGTGTTATTTATACTTATTACACTAATGGAAATGTGTCTGACATATATCGGAAAATCAATATGTTGGACATAGTCTGACAGTGGATCCAAAAGGGTTAAGAAAATTGCGTAATTCAGTGGCCTGTGGCTAGCCGAAACTATTAAATATAAATGGTGGTTGTGAATTACATACTCATAACGACATTTTTTGTATAAAGTTGTATTTTTGAACATTTACATTCTGCTGGGTTTAGAGAAGCCAATGTTTAATGGTAAATGGTTGTGAAACTAAGATGTGTTTTCTTACATATTCCATACCCAGTTTTCATATTGTGAGAATATAGCACCAAATATAGTTATTATTGCACTGCAACAAGGAACAAATGTAAAACCTATATTGCAGTTGTCTGTGATATTTGTGTCCAAATTGTGGCTGATTGCAGAATAATTTAATGTGTGATTTTAATTGTCAGTGCTGGCTATCCTTACTGTTCTACTTTTTAGTCTACTTATTTCAGCATTGCCTAATGTTTTGCTTCTTATGTACTTAAATCTTTTGTAATAGTCACATTTGTACTTAAAAGACATATTGAGTAAGAGCTTTCTCTGAAGGCAGTAATTCATATATCTATTGTGATTTGAATTTTTTGTATTTATTTTTATAGTTTTTACTCTATCTGCATTTTGATAAGTCATATACAGTTTGAATCATGGCTTGTATACCTTGATTACTCTGTAAAAACCTTAATGTGATAAATATTGCTTTGTTTAATAAAACAAAATACTCATTGTCTTGACTAAGTGTTTGATTTTCCCATATCAGTTTTCATATAGCAACAACATTGGGAAGTGAATTTACACATCCTTCCAGGAAAAAAAAAATGTTTCTAACTCAAAGGCACATAAATAGAAATGAAAACATTTTTTACACACACACACACACACACACACACACACACACCATGGATCTTGGTAGATACAGGGGCAACCATCTAAATGACTGATCTGGCCATGTAAAATTAATGTCTATGTCCTTGCAGAGTTTGGTTTACAACTTTACACAATATCTGTATTGCTTACTTTGTAAAAAGGTGTAAATCTTCATTGGCTTTTCTTACATTATCCCAACCCATCAAATTTAAACACACACTGTTATTGAATAAGGAAAAAACTGTGTGTAATTTTCATTCATCATGTATAGTTTTATCAAGAATATAAGATGTCAAATTTGAAAATATGCCTAGAAATGAAGGTGTAACCACTAAAGTCACTCTAAAGTAAACAAGTAAAATATCTGACAAATAAAACTACTACTAATTTGAGAGGGAGATACAGAAACAAACCCAAGACACAGCCATGGGCACTAGCATGGCACCATCCTATGCCAACCTGCTTGTGGGTCGTCTAAAGGAAATCTTCATAATCTCCCAACACCCCAAACGACTTTGTCTGGCTCAGGTTCATTGATGACATCTGAATGATCAAGACCCAGAGCAAATACATCTTATCACCATTCCTCCACAGCCTCTCAACACTTCTTTTCCTATTTGCTTCATCTGTTCCTCAGCCCAATATATACTCATACCTTTTTATATCATCATCTACATACATACTCCGCAATCCACCATCCGGTTCGTGGCGGAGGGTACCTCATACCACAACTAGCGTCATCTCTCTCTGTTCCACTCCCAAACAGAACGAGGGAAAAATGACTGCCTAAATGCCTCTGTACGAGCCCTAATCTCTCTTATCTTTGCGTCTTTCTGGGAAATGTGAGTTGGCGGCAGTAAAATTGTACTGCAGTCAGCCTCAAATGCTCGTTCTCTAAATTTCCTCAGTAGCAATTCACGAAAAGAACGCCTCCTCTCCTCTAGAGACTCCCACCCGAGTTCCTGAAGCATTTCCGTAACACTCGCGTGATAAGCAAACCTACCAGTAACAAATCTAGCAGCCCGCCTCTGAATTGCTTCTATGTCCTCCCTCAATCTGACCTGATAGGGATCCCAAATGCTCGAGCAGTACTCAAGAATAGGTCTCCAATGGTTCTATCATTACTTCTATTCATATTAAGCCACTAACCATTGACACTTGACAGTTGTCATACCTTCCACAACAAAAAATTGCCCCATATAGTCCGGCATCTGTTACCCAATATGCTGAAGATCTCTCTAAGCTCTTGACAGACATGCACTATCCCCTAAACCTAATCTGCAAACAGGTTTAGCCCCTGTCACCACCCTGAACCATGTCCTTCATCAGGACTGTCTATGATTTTCACTGGAAGTGATGGACATCCTTCACACAAGTGGTATTCTGCTGCCCACCCAACCAGTACAGTAACTTAGTCCATTCTCATGTCACACTCACTACCAACTCCTTTCCACATGGGTCATATTCCTGTGGAAGATCCAGATACAAGACCTGTCTGATTCACCTACCCGGCACATCTGACTCCAGTCGCATCACAAGCTCATCGAATGCCATCGTAGGCAGGGCTACTTGTGAAAGCAGCAATGTCATATACCAGTTACATTGCAGCTTCTGCACAGTGCTTTATGTGGGCATGACAACCAACCAACTGTTCATCTAAATAAATGGTCCTTGTTAAACTTTAACCAGGAGTAGATTTGACACCCAGTGATGGAGTACCTGTTGCTCGATGTCAATGACTGCATCAAAACCTATGCCATTTGGATCCTTCCATCCCAGCACCATGTTTTCTGAGCTATGGAAATGGCAGTCGTCCTTGCAGCACATTCTTTGGTCCTGTAAACTGTATGGCCTCAAACTCTGCTAACCTCCTGCACCCAAACCCTCTTCCCCACAATCTCTCCTTCCTCTGTTCTGTCTCCCTTCCCAATTCACTCACCCTTGTTATCGTCATTGTGCAATGATTGAACTCACCAGTCCCGGTGCCTGTGTGATGCATTCCTATGTCTTACACCTGCTGCTCTCCCACCTATATTGTCTCATATACTTGCTGCCTCTGCTTGTGAGCCGTCAGCTCCACTGTTCCCTAATCTTGCTGTTCCCTAATCTTCACTGTGTGCACGTGCATGCATATGTGTAAGGGAGGAGGGGGGGGGGCGGGGGCTGCAGAAAGAATTCATCTGAAAGGTAATGAAGTTTTTTCTGTCTTGTCTGTGTATCAGCCAACAATTAAACACCTCCACTGTGAGTTGTTACCTATATTCCTAAACTATTTACAATTAAATATTTTCTTATACTGCCTACGATAACTCTACAGCTGATAGTTCATTCTACAGATGATGTAGTTTTTTATTCTTATTATGAGTTTAAAGTTAATTTTTTTCTTCAGTACTACAAGTTTTTAACTGATTTATTTCATTGAATTGTTATTATTGTTGTTGTTGTTGTTGTTGTTGCTGTTTATCACAGGGTATTAAGAGTTAATTATAATATTTATACAAATTGCAATTGTGAGTTTTCTTACTTCTGTGTGAAACAACGAAAACAAGATCTCTGGCATCCATAAAAATCAAATCAAATCCAATCCTTTAAGACAACAGTGACTGAACACATGCTGGAATTTTGATATGAAACTCGTCACTTTGGAAGGTAGCCCCAAGTACAAAGAGAACTTAAACGGGAGTGCTTTTCTCTTTAGCTATGTGTTTGCACCATGTCATTTTGCAGTCCATCAGTATTGAGTTTATCATAAACTTCATCAGTCACTTTTGCAGCTGAATATAGGATTGTCCCTCGAGCATAAACATATTGCATTCATCGTTTTACCGGCCTTAACTATGGATCTATCTCCACTTAACTACTTCAACCTACACTCATTTGAACCTACTTACTCTATTCAAGCCTTAATCTCTCCTCCACACTTTCCTTCCATTAGAAAATTTACTTCTTCCTGATGCCTCTGTCAGCCTATCCCTTCTTTTACTCAATTTGTGCCATGAAGCTCTTTTGTCCTTGATTTGTGTCAATACTACCTTATTATTCTTAAGTAATAGATCCATTTTGCCTACATAATCAACCCTCAAAAGCACTGTGGCATTACCTTTGTACCCTGGTAGGATTAATAATTCCAGGTCTTCAATGAACCAGACTGCTGCCCTTTCAACAAAGGAGATATTGCTCCATGAGGTCAGAGCATAATTTATTTTGTTTAGTCCTCAGAAAAGCTGGACATTACTTGCTCCATGGAGCAAACAAATTTATTGATAGGAAGGCTCCTCATTATCAGGGCAAAATTTAGGCTTTTCTCCAAACCTGATAGTGTGGTGTCAGCCAATTATTTACTTGTGAGGTTAACCACAATCTGTCAACATGTGTCAATCGAGTGTAATTGGGCAAGAACAAAGCCATTAAAATTTTGAACATTGCTTAGTGACAGTGCTCCTGTGTGCCCAGTCTGAGAGTGCCCAAGAACACTCCACTTATTCTGAAGACATTGCCGACAGCAGAGGCAACCTCTAAGTGCAAGTAAAACAAATCTTCAGATGTAATGTCCAACTGTCAGAGTAGAAGAAATATGCCCCCTTATTAGGGGAAAACTAGCATTCTTCTTAGTACTGTTGGGCATTCTGATATTAGCATAATGGAAAAAATCTTTCAAATTTGTGTGTAATACCCTTAAGAACAGCTCCTCGACAGAAAGCAAGATCACTCAGCAGCTTCAACCTTCTTCTTGTGAAGTTTATTGAACTTCTATACAAGTTAGAGGAAGGAAGATGTAATAAAGACAGGTTAGCAACCATTGCACAAGGCAAAAGGGCTTTATTCAGGGTGAGCAAAGTAAAGTTGGCCAGGAAAATATTTATAAGACTGTTGCAGAATTGACCTTACCAATTACAGAAAATGCAGGAATGTGAGATTTTGATGCATCAATTAGTTGCTGTCACATGTCTACACATGCACATCTCAAGCACGCTCTGTCCTTGAGTATTTTGCAGTGTCATTATATTTAAATGATTAAGGTGCCAACGTGTAGTAATCAGTTGAAGGCAAAACATTAATTGTCGAGTGTTATGTGAAGCACAATCTTTGAAAATGTGTTAGTGTGCAACTGTTCACACAAGACTTTAAACCTGGAAGTGTTTTGGTGTGGTGAACGGAAACTGTAACTATCTAAGAAACAGAAGTTCAAACACCAGGAAATGTACATACCAAGCCTTAGCCTTACAAATTAACTGTTGCACTTGAGGTAAAGTGTCCAGACGAATGTTTGCCTATTCTATTGGTGACCTCTGAGTGATGGATCCACAGTTTTCATTTCTTCTGATGATTCCTAGTTCAGCCTGTCGGGATACGCTAATTCACAGAACATGCACCATTCTGCTTCAGAAAATCCACATCAGTACTTTGGCGTAAGTTTAACATTATATTTGCTGCTTTGTCTGGTGTCTACATTGTTACATAATTTTTTCACCAAACTGTTAATGCTAACCAGCATGTTCAGAAACTGTTAAAATTTTTGTGCAATGGGAAGCTACGGCATTGTTCAACTGGCTGATACTGCATTTTCAGTTTTTCTGAATTTTTTGTAGCAGGTTCTATTGCACAGAATTTGTCAGTTTATTCAAGAGTTATCTACTTCTGTGAAATGCAAAGAAACATACTTGTATTAATGAGAATTTTTTTTTATATTGAAATGAAAATGTACTCGTTTTACATTTTTTCATCCATTATTTCCTAAATGGGGTAAGGCTTAGAAGTAGATGGTACCAAAGTAAAATTTTGAAAATGTTTTTTACTTGCCTTAATACTAAAAATTGAGGCATTTTGGAAAACAAAGTCGTACATCGCATTCTTCACAAAAGTGCCTGGTATTTTTTTATTGTGTTGCTTCACTCTGCACACGCCTTACATTTCATCTGAGAATATTTTGACATTCCTGTAACTGGAATAAATTTAGGAAAATCTCTTCCATTGAGTACATTTACAAGTGAACTATTTTAGCTGAAACTGATTCAGTCAGCCTTCCTTTGCTCACCAACACTTCTGCCTGTTCATTACTGAATTCAACAAGGTGTTGGCTAGCAGGGCTTAACTACACAAAACTGCAATCATTATCTGAAAAAAAGTTGTAGCCCATTAGCTAGTCACTGTCATCCACACATTTCATTGTTGTTATAATGCAAAATACAGTAATGTTTCATTTTCTCCATCATCCCCAATTTGGTTCTGACACTGACATTGGATGCAGTCTTTTTGTGTTTAATCTACAAAAGAAACATTCCCAGTGTCATTCTATTTCACCAACAGCACATGGTCTCATTTGCAAACTGAAAGTCACTTTTCTTCCAGCTTCTGGGCAACATATTTTTATCCAGCCCTTTTCTGTTTCTCAGTACTGTACTGAATGGCCATTTTGAAAATATATACAAAGAATACAGCAGACAATCTATTCTTCTAGACAGAGGGCATGGCGACAAAGATAATGTGAATGCTGAAAAGCCAGCAAAACACAATGTTGTCTGTACTCCTATACAAGAGAGGTACTACAAGCATCACAGAATACCTTTATACATATGACAAACATTGGAATACACCTACAAAGCTGAGAAATAGCTGACATACGTTCCATGTCACTCATCTTTTTGGAGATGAGATATGCCACTCATCTCCAAGGTGTTAATAAATATGTGGATCAACTCACAGACGATAAACAACTTGTATTGGTATTTTCAACAAGACAGGGCAATAGTACACACTCTCCTGGCCACCTCTGTCACCTGATCTCTCCCCTATGATTTTATCCTCTGGGGCAAAGTGAAGGGTTGGGTGTACCAAAATGAGCACACACTAGAAGAGCTACAACAGAACATCGAAAATGCTAGTGTTGATATCCCTCAGGCAGAGCTGCTATGTATGCCTCACAATTTGATCCATCAAGCACATTGCTCCACTGAAGTCAACTGTGGGCATTTCCAGCATTTTCTGTAATGTTTATTAATTTCAATTTTGTGTCAGTCTTATAGCAAACACTGCAACTTGCAGTTGCACTTGCATATCAGTAGTCTTTTTATGATGAGTAAGCAAGCTAGTGTTCGTGCAATAATGACAGCTGCCTTCAGGTGTCTGCTTGTTACGGTAAGTATGCATAATGCAAAACTTGAGTTATTTTATAAGTGTGGTAAAGAATAAAGGAAGCTTCTCAGAAAAATTGTCGTTAATGGCAACGTATCATTTCCTCGTCTGATCCACATTTTACCCCCATCAAGCTAAATTTCCACGTTGAGGAATGGAAAAAGAGGTCACGTTGAACTAAATCTGTAGAGTATAATAGGACAGGAACAATTCAAAACCCAATTGACACACTTAACATTGATTGCTACATCCCCCCCCCCCCCCCACCGCCCCTCTCTCTCTCTCTCTCTCTCTCTCTCTCTCTCTCTCTCTCTCTCTCTCTCTCTACACCCCCCCCCCCCCCCCAAACAATCCAATAATGTAGCATAACAGTCCCTAGTTGTTTTTCTCTTTTCCAAGTAACCTATGAAGATTATATAGATACTGGACACCAGGCACTGTTAGGTGCAAAAAGACTGCAGCCCTGGACACAATCCCCATTTTCTATAGAAGGTCTAAGACAGCTGGGAACTGCAAAAAATCACAAAACTTTATTGTTTTGTTTTAGATGCTCAAGTGGTATATAAAACTGTGGTAGCAGAAAAGCATTGGCAGTAAATTGTACATAAATAAAATTTTAAATGAGCAGTGTAAAATTCGGTTCTGACAGAATGATATTACTTCCGACCAAGGCCCAAAATGGATGAAAACTGGTGTCTCAAGTAAGCACAAAAGACTGATGCCTTAAGAAGGCCTGTACACATAAGATGGTATCAACCCTTGATGATTTGTCCACTTGCCTAAGGTATCATTCATTTTTGCCCAGTGATGGTCATTTGCTGGCCGACAAACACCACATCGATATTGCCCGATATTGCATAATAGCTCCACAACCACTGATCCCAGTGATGCAGAGCATTAAGACTACATGCCATACCTAAACACAATGGCTACCAAGAGCCTCATGATCAATACTGGAGTGACGGGCTAAGACTCAGTCTTCACAGAGACTGATGACCCCAAACTCAAGGAACATTTGTAATTAACTAATGCAATTGCATACAAGAACCCCCATGGAATAATTAAAATACAAGAAATCCCCCACCCAAGCTAACCTCTCTAAAACTTGCCAGGCAGCTGTTTATTTTTAAGAATACAAATTAATAATAACTCCCAAACATGTAAATCTGATTGTTGCTGGTTTACCTCCAGTATTATGGCACTCAACATTAACTAAAATGGTTAATAACACAAAAAGGTCACAGAATAATTTAGTGTGTAACATCGATGCAGCAAAGCTTACCATTACATAACATCAGCACAAAAGGGTGTGGCCTGTAAAAGTAACCACTACACTATGCAATTTATATCCTGAAGGAGAGGCTTGGGTATAACTAAGACCTGTGGCCACCATAGTCATTGTCTAATAAAACTTTTCTTTGCATTTTCAATGCAATCTCGCTGCTCGATTACAGTTTGAATGCTGGTGCATGACAACAAATCCAGGTTTCATTCAGAGATTTGTATGTGCAGAAACAGCAGATTGCAATTAAAGACAGACACACACTGCAATGAAACATTATTTCCAATAAAATTTGATCAAATGAGCAATTGCAGCAACCACCATGTTCACTGCTTTACAACTCCAGTTTTTTGCGCACGATATTGTGTACTTGCTCAGTTGAGATGCCCAATGTCTTAGCTATCTCTCATGCTCCAACTAGTAATTTTTCATTATGATATTGTGGAATTTTTCTGTGTTCTCTCATTGTGCTGACTTCAACTGGGTGACCATACTGATTTCCCCATCTTCAGTGCATTTATTCATATTTAGAATCATTAACTGAGAAGTACGTTCTCTTCAGTACTTGAACAGAGTCTTCCAGATCTAATATAACTTAAGTTTTGATTTGTCCAGCAGTACAGCCCTTCAAAGGAGAATGTTAAACAATACAAAAACCAAGCTTTCATTCCATGTTCTGAAGTGCTTGCTACAATGAGCAAGCTCAATGGCAGCCATTAGTTAACTGCCTGACGTAGCTGAATGACTGCTACAAGAATCAGTTACTTTCTGGGTCATTCCATGCCAAGTGGTCTAGAGATTCCCGCATGATCACAGATTTTGATGAAATTTTGTATAAACAATCACATGTTCCCTCTGAATACTGGTGAAATTTCGCAATCATTAATTCAGTACTTCAGGTGATATAGTCATTTGTTTGACCCCATAGTGTAGGTATCAATAGTGCAACCAAGAGTTTTCGCCAACTTTGAGACATAATATCTATAATAATATTTTCTTGAAAGAAATAAAGTAGGGTCATCTAATACAACTTTTTGCTGTCTCTTAGGGAAGGGAAAGAAAAGAACAGGTTTCCTGAGCGATTTGCATATGAATCATTTAAAGCAAAGTCAGCTGGGGCAGGGGGAGGGGGGGGGGGGGAGAAGGAAAGAAATATGGAGTTTATCTTTCTTGTACCTCTGGAAGTAACTGCAGGATACATCTGAAACCTAGCACATAACTTACCAAATACAAGGGCTCAGAAAATAAAATTTCATTTTCGTCCTTTTCAATCATTTACAAATTGAGGGCAAAGTTGACAATTTTTCTACAAAGGAGGCTTAATCACTACTGGTTCCATTTCAAGTGGGAAAACCAGCATACCCATCACAATAGGGGTGACGCCCAGTGCCAGTCACAGGTGAGTTCCTTTACCACAGATTCCCAAACCTGGTAAGGGTTTCTTTACACAGGATCCCAAGCTGATGATACATTTCTGTAAGCATCAGAGGCCTAAGCTAGAAGATTTTAGGATCCTATATTTACTTCAAGCTGATTGACTGTTTAAACAAAATTCATTAATTTGCTGCAGAAAGCTGTGAGGAAAGTTATACTTCCAGCCAGACGATGTCAATCACGGTATTGTCTGGGAAGAAATTTTGATAAGACAGTTATTGTTGTGGTCTTCAGTCCTGAGACTGGTTTGATGCAGGTCTCCATGCCACCCTATCCTGCGCAAGTTTCTTCCTCTCCCAGTACCTACTGCAACCTACATCCTTCTGAATCTGCTTAGTGTATTCATCTCTTGGTCTCCCTCTACGGTTTTTACCCTCCACACTGCCCTCCAATGTTAAATTTGTGATCCCTTGTTGCCTCAGAACATGTCCTACCAACCGGTCCATTCTTCTCGTCAAGTTGTGCCACAAACTCCTCTTCTCCCCAATTCTATTCAATACATCCTCATTAGTTATGTGATCTACCCATCTAATCTTCAGCATTCTTCTGTAGCACCACATTTCGAAAGCTTCTATTCTCTTCCTGTCCAAACTATTTATCGCCCATGTTTCACTTCCATACATGGCTACACTCCATACAAATACTTTTAGAAATGACTTCCTGACACTTAAATCTATACTCAATGTTAACAAATTTCTCTTCTTCAGAAACACTTTCCTTGCCATTGCCAGTCTACATTTTATATCCTCTCTACTTCGACCATCATTAGTTATTTTGCTCCCCAAATAGCAAAACTCATTTACTACTTTAAGTGTCTCATTTCCTAATCTAATTCCCTCAGCATCACCTGACTTAATTCGACTACATTCCATTATCCTTGTTTTGCTTTTGTTGATGTTCATCTTATATCCTCCTTTCAAGACACTGTCCATTCCATTCAACTGCTCTTCCAAGTCCTTTGCTGTCTCTGACAGAATTACAATGTCATCGGCGAACCTCAAAGTTTTCATTTCTTCTCCATGGATTTTAATACCTACTCCGAATTTTTCTTTTGTTTCCTTTACTGCTTGCTCAATATACAGATTGAATAACATTGGGAAGAGGCTACAACCCTGTCTCACTTCCTTCCCAACCACTGCTTCCCTTTCATGTCCCTCTACTCTTATAACTGCCATCTGGTTTCTGTACAAATTGTAAATAGCCTTTCGCTCCCTGTATTTTACCCCTGCCACCTTTAGAATTTGGAAGAGACTATTCCAGTCAACATTGTCAAAAGCTTTCTCTAAGTCTACAAATGCTAGAAACGTAGGTTTGCCTTTCCTTAATATAGCTTCTAAGATAAGTCGTAGGGGCAGTATTGCCTCACGTGTTCCAATATTTCTACGGAATCCAAACTGATCTTCCCCGATGTCGGCTTCTACCAGTTTTTCCATTCGTCTGTAAAGAATTCGTGTTAGTATTTTGCAGCTGTGACTTATTAAACTGATAGTTCAGTAATTTTCACATCTGTCAACACCTGCTTTCTTCGGGATTGGAATTATTATATTCTTCTTGAAGTCTGAGGGTACTTCGCCTGTCTCACATCTTCCTCACCAGATGGTAGAGTTTTGTCAGGACTGGCTCTCCCAAGGCCGTCAGTAGTTCTAATGGAATGTTGTCTACTCCCAGGGCCTTGTTTCAGCTCAGGTCTTTCAGTGCTCTGTCAAACTCTTCACACAGTATCGTATCTCCCATTTCATCTTCATCTACATCCTCTTCCATTTCCATAATATTGTCCTCAAGTACGTCGCCCTTGTATAGACCCTCTATATGCTCCTTCCATCTTTCTGCTTTCCCCTCTTTGCTTAGAACTGGGTTGCCATCTGAGCTCTTGATATTCATACAAGTGGTTCTCTTCTCTCCAAAGGTCTCTAATTTTCCTGTAGGCAGTATCTATCTTACCCCTAGTGAGACAAGCCTCTACATCCTTACATTTGTCCTCTAGCCATCCCTGCTTAGCCATTTTGCACTTCCTGTCGATCTCACTTTTGAGACGTTTGTATTTCTTTTTGCCTGCTTCAATTACTGCATTTTTATATTTTCTCCTTTCATCAATTAAATTCAATATTTCTTCTGTTACCCAAGGATTTCTACTAGCCCTTGTCTTTTTACCTATTTGATCCTCTGCTGCCTTCACTATTTCATCCCTCAAAGCTACCCATTCTTCTTATACTGTATTTCTTTCCCCCATTCCTGTCAATTGCTCCCTTATGCTCTCCCTGAAACTCTGTAAAACCTCTGGTTTAGTCAGTTTGTCCAGGTCCCATCTCCTTAAATTCCCACCTTTTTGGAGTTTCTTCAGTTTTAGTCTACAGTTCATAACCAATAGATCGTGGTCAGAGTCCACATCTGCCCCTGGAAATGTCTTACAATTTAAAACCTGGTTCCTAAATCTCTGTCTTACCATTATATAATCTATCTGATACCTTTTAGTATCTCCAGGGTTCTTCCATGTATACAACCTTCTTTGATGATTCTTAAACCAAGTATTAGCTATGATTAAGTTATGCTCTGCACAAAATTCTACCAGGCGGTTTCCTCTTTCATTTCTTACCCCCAATCCATATTCACCTACTACGTTTCCTTCTCTCCCTTTTCCTACTGCCGAATTCCAGTCACCCATGACTATTAAATTTTCGTCTCCCTTCACTATCTGAATAATTTCTATTATCTCATCATACATTTCATCAATTTCTTCATCATCTGCAGAGCTAGTTGGCATATAAACTTGTACTACTGTAGTAGGCGTGGGCTTCGTGTCTATCTTGGCCACAATAATGCGTTCACTATGTTGTTTGTAGTAGCTTACCCGAACTCCTATTTTTTTTATTCATTATTAAACCTACTCCTCTATTACCTCTATTCGATTTTGTATTTATAACCCTGTATTCACCTGACCAAAAGTCTTGTTCCTCCTGCCACCGAACTTCACTAATTCCCACTATATCTAACTTTAACCTATCCATTTCCCTTTTTAAATTTTCTAACCTACCTGCTCGATTAAGGGATCTGACATTCCACGCTCCGATCCGTAGAACGCCAGTTTTCTTTCTCCTGATAATGACGTCCTCTTGAGTAGTCCCCGCCCGGAGATCCGAATGGGGGACTGTTTTACCTCCGGAATATTTTACCCAAGAGGATGCCATCATCATTTAACCATACAGTAAAGCAGCATGCCCTCGGGAAAAATTACGGCTGTAGTTTCCCCTTGTTTTCAGCCGTTCGCAGTACCAGCACAGCAAGGCCGTTTTGGTTATTGTTACAAGGCCAGATCAGTCAATCATCCAGACTGTTGCCCCCTGCAACTACTGAAAAGGCTGCTGCCCCTCTTCAGGAACCACACGTTTGTCTGGCCTCTCAACAGATACCCCTCCGTTGTCGTTGCACCTACGGTACGGCCATCTGTATCGCTAAGGCACGCAAGCCTCCCCACCAACGGCAAAGTCCATGGTTCATGGGAGGGGGGATAATACAGAATGTAAACAATTACATTTTTCAAAGGTGACAACCTCAAATTATTAGAGTCACAAAAATGAAAAACTATTCTTTTTAGTGGATTCCCTATTCAATTTCATTTGAATTTTCTAGAGCTGAACACTGTAGATATGTCCTGAAAGACTACTTCCTAGCATTTTTTCTAACTCAAACTCCTCTCCTAGCCACCAGGACTTTTGATATCTTCCATATAGAGTAAATAACAATTTTATAACATAATAAAAGATGTCAAATTTAATTTGAGTACCAATGGAATATGGGACCATTTTCAATGCATCTATATGGTGTCATTCTTTTTGTAAGTCCTTATATGCTCACACTGCAAAACCAAATATAGTTTTTCATCTTTCTAATAAAATTGGTTTAAAACTGTCTGAATAAGACTTTTGTAAAAGTGAGCCAAAAATAACCAGATTTGGCACTTCTCCGAGAAAAATTGTCATTTTTGTCGTCAGCTTGTGAAATATTGGAAACCAATAGAAGAAAGAAATTTTGTATTCTAAAATCTTGTATTGGTAAATTATTATGTGCAAAGTTTCAGGTTTATCCTGTACCTACATTTGGAGATGTAATAAGTGAACTTCAAATTTTTTTCAAGCATCTATTTTTTGACCAGGTTCGCTTCAAATTTTCCATCACTCAATTTTTTTTTTATTGTTTCACTTAAGGTAGCTCAAGAAGCTGTATAAGACTGCTTAGTTTTGTTTGTTTCAAGAAAATATTGCCAGAGATAAGCCTCAAAGTTGCTTAAAACTCACGGGTGCACTATTGATAGCAGCACAATGGGGTCAAACAAATAATTACATATTTGCAAGTACTACATTGGTGAAAGTAAAACTCTACCAGTGGTCATTGACAACATTTGCAACTGTTCACATACAACTTCAGGAAAATTCCTGTTGATCATGTGGAAACTTTTTCCAACATTAGATCACTTGGCACAGAATGATCACTTCTCCAGTAGAATTTTCTGAGACCACAATCTAACACACAAAATTCCATATCTTTTATATTGAACTAAATTGGTTTACACTTAGAGCTTCCAAGACCTGGTGAAATCAGTCCGAAGTCATGAAACACTGGGGGCACTGAACAGGAGTAATGAGCTAGAGACATAGCAAGATTCTAAGCTATGGAAACTCTGAAATTCTGAACCAGGGTTCAATTACATATAAATGATAACACAAAACTAAAAAATTGATAAATCACATTACAAACATTTATTAGAATTGGCGAACAGCTTGTAATATGTTTTGAAGAGAAATTACACAAAATGCACACAAATGTGCTTTGAACTTAGACAATCAGTAAAAAATATGAACAATCAAATAATACAGCTTTTTTTCCCTCCACACACACACACGCATTATCACAAGTTAGAATAGTTCTTTCCTAATTCTCCAGTTCCTAGCAAAATACACACACATATGCACATCACACACTATTTGTAATAATTACTACCATCCTTTCATCCGTACAGCTCTACCTATGTTTCAGTCAGTCAAAATCATTACAAAGTTTTGTACTCTGCAAAGTTTTAAAGTTCATCTTTGGTGCCTATGTCATCAAGATCAACATCTGAGAGATCAATATCTTCTTCTGGCGGTAACTCTCCATCTTTCCCATCCCACGCTTCCGTTGGGTTAATCTTTGGAAGAGCCGCTCCTTTTACAGGTGCAGTAGAGCCTCTACCAAATGAGAGATCCCTAGAAGTAGACATAAAAGTAAAAACAGGATCAAAACAAACTGGGATTTACGCACAATTTTTGGTCTGCCTTATCCTCAAGACCAAACTACTTAGATCAATGAATCTAGCAACAATCACTGGCCACAAATGACGCATATGCAGTCACCTCAAAAATTTAGAATAAATATCTTAATAATATTCAGTAGAGAAACTCCCAATTGGAATATCGACAATGTAAGCAAAAGATAAGACTGCTACCTACTTTATGGTAAGTAGCAATCTATCTTTTCCTTAAATTGTTGATATTCACTACAGAAGTTGTCCAGTCTACTTACAGTGTAATATTCTTAGCACTACCATTAGCAAAACCTTTACTACTGTCATTTATTAATATTTTATTACAATTCTAAAGTAATTTACAGTACCACTAGTTCTCAAGTTAGGCACATGCTTAAATTTTGTTTCACCGTAAGTTTATCAGTTAGTTCATACTAGCCTTCAACAAAATTTGTACAAGCGACTATGAAAAGATTCAAATGGCTCTGAGCACTATGGGACTTAACATCTATGGTCATCAGTCCCCTAGAACTTAGAACTACTTAAACCTAACTAACCTAAGGACATCACACAACACCCAGTCATCACGAGGCAGAGAAAATCCCTGACCCCGCTGGGAATCGAACCCGGGAGACTATGAAAAGAACGAGAGCTATATGCCTCAGCATGTTTCTCAATCTCTCTTAACTAATACGTTTGCATACTGAGTGAATTAGAAATGCACACAGCACAGTGACCCAGGCTGATACAAAGGAGGGTGTGAGTGCTTCAAGTTAGAGGAAAATTGACATGAGCACTGAAAACGGTATTTTAGAGATATAAGAGATGGTGATTAATAACAGGTATGCAAAAAGAGTCAATAACATGATTTCTGACAACCTTTTGTAATTGTCACCTTAGGCATTTAAATCTGTAACAGAAAATATCGAGTCCTCCCATGGAACTTTTGCTACAGCATCAGAACAGACTGCAGGGCAACATTTAACAATTCAGCATTTTTATTTAAATTGTTCCTTCACCACTAGATCACTATCAAAGGCAAATTTGTAGTATTTCAATTGTTTTATAACAAAAACTTTTAGTGTCTTGATTAAATAATATGCAAAATATGATACTTTAAGAGAATGTAAATTATACCTCTAATCTTTAACCCTTTAACTGCTCCTGATGAGTTCCTTTGTACCTGTCCCTGTGAGCTCTAAATGTGTCTACGTGCGCCGCCTTAGTGGCACCTGTGTCCTCATGACATGTTGAGACGTGCTGCCGCTTCTTCTCCTGTGGCCTCTGGTCGTGTTAACGCACCCAGCCGTATATTCGTGCCGAGCTCCTAGTAGCTGTTCAGGGTTCCACCAGCACAGTTGAAGTCTCATGAGCATTTGCTGCTGTGTTCTTGTGTTGAAATTTTCACCTGCGCTTTTACTGACTGTTGACGCTGTTAATGTTTCGAGAAGAAAATGACACGCTGTTGTGGTTGTACAGGTGAGAAATCATCAAAATTCTCACTAGAAGCGACAGTGAGAATGAAATTTTCGACAGTGATGGTAGGGATTTTTCGTCGACTGAATCTCAAAGTAACAGGCCTGTCTCGTATACTTCAGCTGGAACAACGCATCTGTCAACACGGGAGGGATATCATTCAGAATCTGATGGGTCTGAGAGAGACAGTGAAGTGCCAGTGAAAAGAGCTCACTTTAGAGACACGTTTGACTGGAAGAAAAGTTATTTTCATCCATCTATGCATGCATTCGATGCTTCAGCTTCTGGACACAAGTGCGGTTTAGGGTCGGAGTCAAGTGTTTTGGGATATTTTCTGATATTTTTAATAGAAGAACTGATGAAATTTATAGCAGATGAAACTAAGATTTTTTTTATATACAAAAGAAAATATTCCAGAATCAGAGCATTCTCGTTTGTCCAGATGGAAAGAAACAGGTTTCGAGGAACTGCATCCCTTCGTCACTGTTTGTATGCTAATGGCTTGTGTGAAAAAGCTGAAGATCAGTCACTACTGGTCCACAGACACACTATTTAACACTCCTCTTTTCAGCAAAATTATGTCCAGGGACCATTTTCTGTTAATTTTAAGAATGCTTCACTTCAGTGATAACTCTGTCAACAATGAAGGAGACAGGTTATTTAAAATTAGGTATATTGTTGATAAAATTCGCACAACATTTCACAGCACATTTCATCCATACCAAAAGCTCTGCATTGACAAAAGCCTCTTGTTGTTCAAAGGGTGATTATCATTGAAACAGATCAGTCCCTCCAAAAGAAGTAGGTTTGGTATAAAAACATTTGTGCTATGCGACAGTCAGACGGGTTATATACTGGTTTTTGTTAACAAGCGCACAAATACTGAAATGGACTTCCACAATCTGGGGAAAAATGGTGACGTAGTAGCAACAACATTGATGAAACCATTTTTAGGAAGGGGACATCCGCTCTATGTTGATAAGTGGTATTCAAGCCCAGACCTATTATTCTGGCTTCATAAACATGGAACAAACGCATGTGGTACTGTTCACAAAAACAGACGCAACATGCCAAAATCATAGAACAAACTAAAACTAGGATAAATACAGTTTATGTCCACTGGCACAATCCTTGTGGTGAAATGGTGTGACAAAAGAGAGGTGTGGATGATGACCACCTGTAATACTGCAGAAATGGTTGAGATGGAAAAGACAAATAGAAAGACAGGTGAAAGATTAAGGAAACCACAGTGTGTTGCAGATTACAACAAGAGTATGGGTGCTGTTGACCACTCTGACATGCTGCTGCGGTAAGTGCAATCAGTACGAAAGACTGTCAAGTGGTACAAAAAAGTTCTTTTTCCACATACTGGATCTGTGCATTTACAACAAGAGTATGGGTGCTGTTGACCACTCTGACATGCTGCTGCGGCAAGTGCAATCAGTACGAAAGACTGCCAAGTGGTACAAAAAAGTTCTTTTTCCACATACTGGATCTGTGCATTTTAAATGCCCATGCTCTCTACAAAGTAGTAACAGGACGAAAAATGCAACTAGTGGAATTTCATTTATGTCTGGTAAGAGAGCTTGCTGAAGCTTACACAAAAGAGTGGAGGAAAGCTGGTAGAGGAAGGCGCTCTGGAGAGGAGAATCCTCTAAGATTTACGGGGAGGCATTTTCCAAAGGTCATCGAGATGGAAAACTAAGAAACTTACGCCAATGTATCGGTGTGCAGTATCCTTGAAGCAGAAAGTGTGCTGAGAAACGAGATATGAATGTAGAGCATGCAACATACCACTATGTGTAGTGCCACGTTTTGAGGCCTACCACTCTAAACAAAACTACTTAACGTCTATAATCACTCAGAAGAGAAGAAGTGATACTGATAATTTTCTATAAGTAAATGACAACAAAAAAGAAATAAAAAAATTATTTAAAAAATACAAAACTTGTACACAAAATAAAAACAAAAAATATATTTTTAATTCTGCCAGTGCTGGTCCAAAGCCCGGATCTAAAAGACGGATGGAAAATATATTCAGAAGGTGTAAAAGATAATCCAACACTTAGGATTTCTGATTTTGAAGCCATTTTACAGACGTGTTACCGCACTCTAAAAAACACGAACTGAATTTCTCAGATGCCATTAAATCTATAACATATGTTAAGCATAAAATTAAAACATGCATAGAGCTAGATTGCCGATTTAAACAAACATCACGTTTGTCCACGTGGCTGTCTTCCGCAGCACCTCTAACAATTAATTATCGTTAGCTTTGCCGTCTTAATCTTACTGCAATTAATGAAGAAGATTCACACTAGACGCGTTTCGCTTTTATTTACAAAACAAACATCTTCTGTGGTCACTGATTTTTTTTGCTTCATGTTTATATCTTTTGCACACCACTGCTTTACCTCTCTTCATTAGTGGAGATTGACGCCTAAAGATGACATCTTAGTATACACATAGCTGGCAGTTTTTTTTTTTTTTTTTTTTTTTTTTTTTTTCAGCTTTTTATTCCGCTGCATTGGCACTGTAGATCACATCACTTATGGAACTCTATTGGTGGGAGCATGAGCATTGATAATTGTGTGTCTTACTTGCAGATTTGAAAGTTAGAGTTGCAAGTCTGGGGGACTGAGATTTTAATTCTATGAGTGTGTCGATAATTTTGAGGTCAATAAGAAATCCATTGCCAAATTGTGGACAGTTTTTTGATGACGTTTTCCAAAGATTCCTTTATAAAGTTGGTATCCCTGTGATTCCATAAGGTCTTTATCACTGTTTCTGATTTCTTGAAGAGCCACGATTACAATTATGTATTTCTTCATGATATCAATGATGATTTTTAATTTTCCAGCTTAGCACAAGGAGTTAACATTGTGTGTGTCGAGAAGCACGAGATTTGTTTAGGTTTAATCCCATGATGTTTTTCAGTTTGTACCAACTGTTGAGTTTCTAGACGCTCCGATCCGTCATTATCTTCTGAATGACAGCTCACGCAATCCGAATGCTGTCTTTCCTGCTATTTATATTTGCAGTCGGTGAAATTATTCTTCAAAAAACTGTTCATGGTCGGCTGTCTAAGGTGTCATCTTGGTGTGAAGATAAATGCTTGACTTACAATTCTGAATGTTATTCAGAAAGATGGTGATGAAGGATGAAAAATTACAACATGAAATTGTGGAGACAGAAAAAATAGGAGCCTGGCACTTCAAAAATTGAAGAAGCCAGCCAAAGAAAGACAAGGGTCATTAAAGGGCATGAAAATTAAAGACACCCTAAGCCACCATACTACTAGAAAGACTACTATATTAAATAACTATAATATAATTACCAACTATGCTGCACAGTTGCTTGTTTTTCTTTTGAAAACTGCTTCTGTCACTTTCATTCCACAACTTTGATAACTCATAGAAATGACATATTTTAACACATGGAGCTGCTGTATAATTTATTATTAACTGGACAACCAGTTTCGGTCATAGATCATTTTCCGGCACAAATTTCATACTAATTTGATTTCTTTGTCTTCCTTGTCAGTTTAATTACTATATGGAAATACTTTTTTTAGTTGCTGCACTTTAAGGTTGTTTTATTCATCTGCTTTTTGCCGATGTCATTCTGTAATGATTCAAAGACTTTCTTTAAAACTGTTGGCGTAGAAGGGGAGGAAGGGGGAGTGAGCATAGTGGACACTAACTTACGACGAAATATGTATAATGTAGTGCTAATTTAGATTTCTTGGATTCTTCATACAAAACACTTTCTTCATGTTGTGTCAATCAATAGAGCCTATTTTTCTTTGAAGAATTGTGAACAAAGTATGTATGTGGCCATCATGCTCTGATAACACACACAACAAAAATTAGCTATTTTCATTCAAAGTAAAGCAAACAATTTTGTGTTAATGTCCTTCTGGTCATCAATCAATTACAATTTATTCATTTTCAGCCAAGAAGATGAAGCTATGAAAGCTGCTCAATTTCAAGAAGGAATATGAGAAACACATTTCATGAAACTTACCGTAAAAATTCGTTGATGCCATCTGTGGAGAAAGATCCCCTCAATATGGAATACTTCATCTTCTTGACATTCATTACTGCCATAGCTGGATAACCAAATCCACCAATTTCCAGCATTGACTCGAGTTCAGGTTGAGATCCAGCTTCTGCCCAAATCCACCTGCAAGCCACAATCAATGAAATGAATATATTCATATACTAATAATAGCCAATAGCTGCAAAATTATCGATAGAGGAAAAATAATGTAAGATATCAGATCAAAGCTAAACGTCACAAGAAAGTGTAGGAGTCGTGTAGTGAGTGCATCTCTAATGATTGAGAGAACACTGTAATTTTATTTGGAATTCAAACTACCGTATTTACTCGAATCTAAGCCGCACCTGAAAAATGAGACTCGAAATCAATGAAAAAAATTTTTTTTCCCGAATCTAAGCCACACCTGACATTTGAGACTCGAAATTCCAAGGGAGAGAAAAGTTTTAGGCCGCACCTCCAAATCGAAACAAAGTTGGTCCACTGTAATATGATACACAATTTAGATCGAAGGAATGACGATACAGCTACAGTAGTTTGGTTCGAGTCTTAAGCTTAGCAGTTAAGCTTTACCATGTAGCCATTGCTATGCGTCAGGTGCTCCGTCCGTATTTATACGGGTACCATTCTTTTTTCACGTGCTTCGTCTGGTTTGAATTGACTGCTTATTTTTCTTTGATCTGGTAAGTGCTGTTGTCTCACTCTAGTTTCGTAGTTTCTTAGGCAGACAGGATTTAAATGAGTTAGACAGGATTTAAATGAGTTAGACAGGATTTAAATGAGTTAGACAGGATTTAAATGAGTTAGACAGGATTTAAATGAGTTAGACAGGATTTAAATGAGTTAGACAGGATTTAAATGAGTTAGACAGGATTTAAATGAGTTAGACAGGATTTAAATGAGTTAGACAGGATTTAAATGAGTTAGACAGGATTTAAATGAGTTAGACAGGATTTAAATGAGTTAGACAGGATTTAAATGAGTTAGACAGGATTTAAATGAGTTAGACAGGATTTAAATGAGTTAGACAGGATTTAAATGAGTTAGACAGGATTTAAATGAGTTAGACAGGATTTAAATGAGTTAGACAGGATTTAAATGAGTTAGACAGGATTTAAATGAGTTAGACAGGATTTAAATGAGTTAGACAGGATTTAAATGAGTTAGACAGGATTTAAATGAGTTAGACAGGATTTAAATGAGTTAGACAGGATTTAAATGAGTTAGACAGGATTTAAATGAGTTAGACAGGATTTAAATGAGTTAGACAGGATTTAAATGAGTTAGACAGGATTTAAATGAGTTAGACAGGATTTAAATGAGTTAGACAGGATTTAAATGAGTTAGACAGGATTTAAATGAGTTAGACAGGATTTAAATGAGTTAGACAGGATTTAAATGAGTTAGACAGGATTTAAATGAGTTAGACAGGATTTAAATGAGTTAGACAGGATTTAAATGAGTTAGACAGGATTTAAATGAGTTAGACAGGATTTAAATGAGTTAGCAGCAAACACGAAAGAATACATGGCAAAATGTTTATATTCATCTTATTTTTATGGTGAAGAGAATACTGCATGTGATTCCTATTAGCAACGATCTCTTGTCACAGGTAGGAAAAAAATTCAGAATGTAGAGTTGGCCATATTGACAAACATCCTAAACAGTCATGCCAGTCGGATTTTCGTAGTACGTTGAAATGCTGCTACATTCGAAGATGACCAATACGGAATTTGTATTTACTTCGTTGGATAATGTATGAAAATTAAGTGGTCGAAACTCGAGGCAAAGAAAAAAAAAGCTCGTCTTCTGCCTTTTTTTTTTAAATTTACTGACGCAGAGGTTTTGTCGCCAGTATTTATCTTTGTGCCTGCCTGGAAAGCAAGCCTGTGTAGCTCTACATAATTCGACGGCAGAAGTTAAGTTGTGGTGGCACCAACCAACATTTTTCAGAACTCCCGCTTACTTTGCACTCTATTCTAAGTCGCATGCAGGTTTTTGGATTACAAAAACTGGAAAAAAAGTGCGGCTTAGATTCGAGTAAATACGGTACTCTTCTCTTACCAACAAGTATTTATATTTTAATGAACTAATATTTTTTGTCTCAAACTGGCCTTAATGACATTACATGAAAATTTAAATTACAGTTATAATTCATTCTTGGTATTATTCACTATTTTCAAATGAAGGCAAAGTTTTTAATACATCTGTTCAAATATCATTGTCCTGTGTTCCTTTTCAATTTATGAAAAGAAGTGACTGATATAACTTCAGAAGTTGTTACGTTTGGAGGGCATAATGGTCATTGCAAAGTAAAAATTTTGACAAAATGTGTAAATGCTTCAAATAAGGTCCTATTTGCCAGTTTTTGAAATAATGCGTTGATTTTTTAATACCTTGTGTTGATGATAACTTTTCTTTTCATTCAGTGAGTGACTACTGTCCATATTGAGACAATGAAGAGAAATTAGCTATCCATTTGGTACGATTTCCTTGCAGAAAAAGTTGTTGTGCAAATGTGTTTAACATTATTTCTTTAACTTTTCAGAGCTAAATATCTAACAATTTAAAAGGTCTAATGACAATCCCGACATATATGTTTAACATTTTTTCCCATAAATTCCCAGTGACATTATTCTTTTCCCTTAAGTATGATACACAAAATGTAAATCATTTTAGCAGAGCATACTACTTTCAAATGCAAAATATTGATGCAGCTCTCTATACTAGCCTATCTTGTTCAAGTATCTTATCTCTCTGCAACTGCTGCGAGCTACAGCCACTTGAACCAGGTTCTTGCAGTTAAGCTTTTTGTCCTCTTCTATTATGAACTCCACTATTACATAATTATCTATTTCCTAATGTCTCAGGATGTGTCCTGTCAACTGATTTCTTTGGTTAATGACAATATTATTAAAAGGATAGACACTATTCACCATATAGAGGAGACACTGAGTCACAGACAGGCACAATGAAAAGAAGACTGCTATGCATTTAAGCTTTGAGCCAGAACACCACCTTCTGAAGTGGGGGAAACCCCCCCCCTCCCCCCCCCCCCCCCCCCACACACACACACACACACACACACACACACACACACACACACACACACAAGACCACTGTGTCTTGCCTGCAGCAGCCAGACTGCAACTACACCTGATGAGATAAACAATTTGCTGTGGATGGTGGAGTACAGAGGAGGCTGGAGCAGGATGGTTGAAGGTTTAGTATTGCTTGTGGGAGGATGTAGGGATGTAGTGGGGACAGAATAGAGTTGCTAGGTGTAGTCAGGATATTTGGTGACGGGGGAAAGGGAGCAGAAATGGAGAGGACTAGAGAATGGGAAAAAAAGATTACTGGATGTGTTGGTGGAATAGAAGGCTTGTGTGGTTTTGGAGTGGGATCATGGAAGGGGACTAGTGAGGGCTGGGGCCACGGGGTTATCAGGGTGTATACGTCAGACAAGGAAAAGAAATCCTGGATTTTTGCCAGATTTCCCAGTTAAAAACACACTTTTTCTGTGTTAAGTGACAGTGCACTTCCCCTTAAACTGAAACTCTTACAAATTTGAATGCCACCAAACACAGAACTTTAGTTTCCAAAGCACTGAAATCGAGATTGCAATGCTGTTTTGTAAGTAAGCCAATCATAGCTCTTGTTACGTGATCTCGCCAGTTGATGACGGCAGATATCCGAAGCATTTGACAGGTTATGTAGTCAACAGTGATGTCACTTTGGCTAAGTAATGCATACAAACAATTAGGAAAGTTAATGGCTGAAATGATTATACACAATGTAGCTACGAGAAAAACTAAGCTTTCACATATATTGATCTCCAAGATTAATAAGCTAATCTTTCATGTGTAATATTTGCCTTTTTGTGTGTGTGTGTGTGTGTGTGTGTGTGTGTGTGTGTGTGTGTGTGTGACACTATAAGATACATCACACAAATGTACCCATAAATCTTAAAATAATTACATAAATGTCTGGTCTTCTGGGCTCTAAATAATTCTAAGTGGCTGGTCCTCAAAGTTTTAAATGAGAGTCAACACTGATTTTTAGAAATTCATTGCACATTCTCACACATAACAATTCATTTTGCATAATAGGAAATTTACTTTGAAATTAATGCTTTTCATTTCAGAAATTGCAAGAGTATGGGGAAAAAAAAAAGCAGTTTGTTGTTACGAAGTATTGCGTCGTCTTCGTCGTAAGGCCTTTGACAAATATTGCTGTTGGCAGATGCTTGTGTGTGCACTTTTTTTCTAAATGGCACATTTCCTTTACAACTAAAGTTTCATTTTGGTTTTTTCTCTTGTTTATGAGTTATTGCTGCAGGTGTTATACTGCAGTAGCAGGATACAGTAATACTCTTTGTTAGAGTATCAGTTCTTACCAGTCAAAATTACAAAAATTTAACTGCAAATTAGAACAAAAAATTCCCCAGAATTCCGAAAATTTCCCCAGGGCATACACACCTTGGCTATGGGAACATAGGATATATTGCAGGGAAAGTTGTCACTTGTGCAGTTCTGAAAATCTGGTGTTGGAAGGAAGGAACCAGATGGCACAGATTATGAAGCAGTCGCTGAAGTGAAGCACTATGTGGTTGGGCACCTTGATTCAGCTAGCAGGTGGTCCAGCTGTCTTTTGGTCACAGTTTGTTAGTAGCTATTCATATGGACAGACAGCTTGTTAGTTTTCATACCCATGTATTGGTTGCAACTTAGTTTGTAGATCACATGACTGCTTTCAGGTAGCCCTGCCTTTGATGAGATAGGGGATACCCACGGCCTGAGTGGAGTAGGGCGGGGTAGGAGGACATATGGGACAGACATTGCATCTAGTTCTATTGCAGGTGTATGTATGTGCGCACGCACACTTTTTCTACGTCGGAAGAAGGGCTTTTGGCCAAAGGCTTAACGTACAGCAGTATTTTCATTGTGCCTGTTTGCTATTCAATGTCTCCAATCTGGTCAACAGCAACCTACCCTTTTCATAATATTGTTATTTCGTCATGGACTTTCCACTGTTTGTTATTCCTTTGTTTAGTAAAGTCAAAGGTTTTTTTCCCCCCCTAGATGCAATTTGGTATTGTTATTAGTTATCCTTGTAGCATAACATTTCAAAAGCTTATATTCTCTTCGTGTCTATACTGCTTACCATCCACATATTACTTTTGTAAAACAGTGAGGAATTTTAGTATAAATATCTTCAGGAAGATACAGCATTGAATAGATCAATAAAGAAAGAATTAAGTACTTTTAGAGTATTTTGAACTATTCAGTTGCTCGTACACACACACACACACACACACACACACACACACACACACACACACACACACACCAGTATTTATATGAACAGTTTTTTCACCACCTCAACATGTCAGCAAGGTCATTAGATTTTTTTTACTGCACGTGTGGAGAAGTATTTAATGGCAATCACACACAATGATACTAAAAGGAATTTAAAGAACAAAAGGAAGAACATTTACATTAATATCTCCCAGGTTGATAACATATGAAAATTCTACTGCCAGCTGCTTAACTGTCCCCCAAACTGACATCTCACATGTTTCTGACTATATGACTGCATTGTAGATGAAGAAGACTAGGCAAGTTACTGATATATAGAGTGTATTGTGTGTGTGTTACCTAACTAATTTCATTTATATGGTATTTACTGCATTAACATAATTTTTTTATTTTCTGCAAAAGTTTAGACATTTAAATGTGCCTGCATACAAAATCCTCTTGTGGCATCACATTGTATATTAATGTTTAATTGCTTTAAGTTAGAAACACAATGCTATTATGGAGAAATACAAAGCATAAGAAGAAAAACAATTCACTTAAAACTTACCCCCACATTTTCTGTTTGTACTTCTCACCCATTTTCTTCAATGTGTCTAGATAACTATATCGGCAATCTGACTGACAGTCCAAAATATGGGGCAAAACAGATACAACACAAAGTGGATGTTCTTCGCAGGCTTCTTTAAGGGTTTCTTCATTTATTATCTGCAAACAGAGAAGAAATGAGAGTTTACGAAGCACCGGTGCATAGTTGCACACAGTGAGGGACATGGATACAAACAAGGGGTGGACAACTGCTAAAATTATGTAGATACTTCAGGAAATACTGAAGTTCACAAACACACAGAAAGTTAAGTGTGCCATTCTGGTCTGGAAAAATAATACCTGAATGCCACAATAAAAAAACTTCCCCCTTATGCTCAACTTAGAAAGTTTGCTTTGTTTTCTGGTTTAACAGCTGAGACAGAGGTCATCTAAGGATCATTCCACATCAAAGGGGCCAATATCAAAAAACGCCTCCACTCTACCATCTCCAAATGTAACAAAATTTGATGTGAAGATTCTATATGGCCTTTGAAGGTTACAAACCAAATTTCAGTCCAGTATCTTCAGTGGTTGAATTTTTAGGGGCTTTTAAAGAGAGGCTAATCATCTTTGTATCACATACGAAAGTGCAAATGTGCCAAGATTGATAGGTCATTTGCTTTACTATGCACAGACAACTTTATGCTGAATCACAACATGGCAAAAAAAATTGGGATTTAGTCACATCTAAATATAGATACAAGCCTCTAAAGCGGCTAAAAAATTTGGCGAGCTATTCTGAGAGCCAAGGTTTGACTGACCACTGCTACTTTTCGTATGAACCAATCACACCAAAACTTCAGAGGGTTTTTTTCTATCTATGATGGCTATCTATTGATCAAATTTAATTAGCATTGGATGCTTACATGAAAAGATATGCATCTGCACACAAGTTGGCCAAAATTTTCTACATTCAAATTTTAGGGTATTTTTGGGAGGCATTATCTCAATTGTCACTTTTTAAATCCTTTTTTTTTCTTGCCACAGCTGGAAAGAGCATGCTTTAAGCTTTCAAAGTTACATAGTTTAATCTCTGGATCTTGCACACCAATGGGTAAGAATAGCTATCAAAAGCACGGACAATGGATTATCGATAAATCAAAAAATTAATAAAATTTGAAACTTTAAACCAATAAAAAAAAATGTGTAAGTGTAGTTTCTTTCAGTAGTATCAGATTTTCCTGAAGTTTAGGGAATGTAACTATGCTAATAAGAAGTGTTTTTACATCATTTTACAGTATAGAATATAAATACGAGGGCCGTTCAGAAAGTAACCTCCGGTTGATTTTAAAAAAATACACCAAGTTAAATAAAAATATTTTAATATATACATCTTACAACTACATCTTTGCACTATTTTTCTACATAGTCTCCATAGCGATTGAGGCACTTATCGTATCTCTTCACAAGCTTTGAAATTCCTTCTGCATAAAAAATCACCCGTTTGTGCCTGGAGCCAGCCTGTGATCGCATCTTTGAGCTCTTCGTCGTCATCAAACCGCTGTGACCCGAGCCATTTCTTCAAATGCATGAAGAGGTGATAATCACTTGGCGCCAGGTCTGGCCTGTAAGGTGGATGGTTGATAATGTCCCACTTGAAGGACTCAAGAAGGGCCATTGTTCTGCGAGCAGAGTGAGGACGGGCGTTATCGTGCAAAAAAACGATACCGGAAGTCAGCATACCACGGCGTTTGTTCTGTATAGCCCGTCGTAACTTTTTTATTGTTTCACAGTACACGTCTTGATTAATGGTCGTACCACGTTCCATGAATTCAACCAACAACACCCCTTTGGCATCCCAAAACACCGTTGCCATCAGTTTTCTGGCAGAAAAATCTTGCGAGGCTTTTCTTGGTTTGGTAGGCGAATTTGAATGTGCCCACATCTTTGATTGTTCTTTTGTCTCAGGGTTCACGTACTTAATCCAGGTTTCGTCACCGGTCACGATTCTGTTTAACAATGGTTCTCCTTCGTCCTCACAACGTGACAGAAAGTCTAATGCAGAGGCCATTCTTTGAGTTTTGTGGTGGTCGGTAAGAATTTTGGGCACCCATCGTGCACAGAACTTACTGTCACCCAATCTTGCTGTCACTATCTCGTACAAGAGAGTCTTAGAAATCTGTGGAAAACCAGTAGACAACTCCGACATTGAGAAACGTCGATTTTCACGAACTTTTGCATCAACTGTCTGAACGAGTTCGTCAGTCACCAATGATGGTCTACCACTCCTCTCTTCATCATGAACGTTTTCTCGTCCACTTTTAAATAAACGTACCCATTCACGGACAACTCCTTCACTCATAACTCTTGGTCCGTACATGGCACAAAGCTCACGATGAATAGCTGCTGCAATATATCTTTTGGCTGTAAAAAACCTTATGACAGCACGCACTTCACATTTGGCGGGGTTTTCTATTGCAGCACACATTTCAAACTGCCACAAAAACTAAACTAGCGCAGGTACGATGTTCACTCGACCACGGCTTGATGCCGACTGACCTGTTGAGTGCGTGAACGCACAGATGGCGTCGCTACTCCCCCCACAACCCGCACTGTGACCAATCGGAGGTTACTTTCTGAACCGCCCTCGTATAATAAAACTCAGAAAATGGTCAAGATTATAAAATCTATAAGATCATAATGGAATGCTATGTTGCTTTAGAACGTTCTAACCCTACAATGCATGGTGGTGCATATATGCATTTTCACTCCGTTTCCATCGGCATTATAAAGCAGCAATAGTGTTTTTTTTTACGGCTCTATCCTCGCAGCAGTGATACATTGCTGATTCACCACTTTCAGTTGTTGCTTTCATTATTGGCAATTTTCACAGTGTCAGTTTTCTGTGCAGTGTAATCTTTGGTGTTGACATTGTACAATCTTAGTGTTGAGTACTGAGTGTTTGAGTAATCAACAGTCATTGTTTTAGCTGAAGGTGACCACTAAAACAATATGTTTTGATGGCCTAATTTGTATATTTTATGTGCAAGATTAAATCTTCTAAGCTTCAAACCCAGATGTTCATCAGCTTTCAAAATTGCTTGTAAAAGGTCAATAAATTATTGTATAAAATGAACCAAGAGACCCTTGCACCCAGCTACTTTGGCGGATCAGATGGAGCTGATTGTTACGAGTCATCATCACTATTATGACAAAAGTCATCTACAAGAAGTTGAGGAAATGTCACCAATGGAGAAGGAGCTTCTACAGCGTAGGTCTGGGCTTGATTTTACTGAAGATGCCCAAATTTGTTCATAACATAACGCATTGTTGATAACAAAATTTCTGTTCTTGCAGAAGACTTGCTGCAACCCACTTGGTAGTAAAGAACAACACGTAACCAAGAAGATTTTAACAGCAGTAACCATTGCGATGTCTGATTGGTTGAAGTTACCGACTAATGAAGTTTTTTAAACCTGGTCAGAAAATTGGTACCAAATGTGGCCCAAAAAGAATCATCCTACCATAATAAGCAAGAATCACCATCTACTGAAGATATGGATGTTGTTGATGCTCGTTTTACTGCTAATACTTCATTATCACCACATGGTGAATCACCATTAAAGCTTCAACAGATCAGCAAAAGGCATTCAATGGGATACATAAAGAGCAAAGTTCTGAAAGCCTAAGGCAGCATTACTAAGGTAATTGCCACAGCTGCTGGTGTGAGCCAAGTAGCCATTGCTCAAATGCAAATGGAAAAGTGCCAGAAATGTAAAGATATGGACATGTTAATTTAAAAACTTAAGATATTTCAGGCTTCAAGAAATAGCAGTAAAGTTCAAATTTTGACCCTGGCCCCAAATACCTGGACTATTGAAAAAACAGCTAAGGAATTTGCTGTTTCGACTAAAATGGTGAAGAAGTCTAGGAAACTAGAGATGGAAGATGGAATTTTGGCAACACCTGCAAACTGAAAAGGGAAGATTCAGAAGCAGAAGCAGAAACACCTGCTCCTTTGTAACCTAAAAAATAAAAATAAAATAAAATAAAAAATAAAAAAAAAAAATAAAATAAAAAAAATCATTGTTTATTGTAAGCAAAATGAACTCAACTAAGCTTCTCAAAATTTTGTGAACTTGGCTTCAGAAACACCCAGCCGAGGTTATTAGAGAGTTGGGTGGGGGGGGGGGGGAGGAGTGGGGGGGGATGGGGGGAGGAGAAACTGTATGCAGTTTAGACTTGAAAGATTGTACACTGCAACAATGCTGTGAGGAATGTCCAGAAAAAATAAAACTAGAAGCTTTTCTTAAAGACCCTTTTGAAGACTATGACCCTAAAGAAACAGTGTAATACAAGCAATGGGTTCATACTACCAGAAGCAAATTGGAGACATATCAGAGCACTGCTGAAGATTTCATGGTGGCACTGATTTTCAAAATTACCAATTTAAGAAGCCATCACTTTCTGACAAAACACTAAAGTTTAAACCCTACGCAGCTAAAAAGAAATCTCGCAGGAAATTAATTAATAATATTGATGGATTTTGCTGAGAATTATTCATTTATTTTGGTGGCAAAGAATGTCAGACTATCAGCATTTGTTGTCTCTGTCGTGATAACAATTGCTGTCCATGCCCATCAAATAAAGCTAATCGCATATTTAAAGACAAAGATTGAAAACATGAAGAACATTTATTTAGTGATGGTTCAGCTGCTCTGTATAAGAATTCCAAAAGTTTCATCAATTTATGTCTGCATGAAAAGGATTTTAGCACCACTGCCGAATGGATTTTTTTTGGAACAAACCACAGTAAATCACCATGTGCTGGCACTGGGGGAACAGCAAAAAGACTAGCACTCCTTAGTAGTTTGCAGAGGCCCTTAGATAACCAAATATTGACTCCATATGATTTGTTCAAATTCTGTGATGATAGTAGTCCAGAAAAAGTTTTTTATGTAGCAAATGAAAAAAAAAAAAAAATAATAATCATCCGGATCAAGAAACAATGTTTGACATGGGACATACAATATCTGGAACAAGAGAAAATCGTCAGTTTAAGCCAATTAATCGAAATCAGCTCGGAGAAAGAGTTTACAATGATGCTACAGCATTCACAGTTAATGCCCCTGAAGTAGATGATGAAATTCCAGCAATCTCAATTGCAAATTTACAACCAGGACAGTATGACAATTTCTGGCAAGTTGTAAGAGTCTGTCAAGTTTCACATGAACAACAAGATGTCCTCATCAGCCACATGTTACTGCTTGTCCCTTCCATTGGCCAACTGCTAAAACCACCTGTTGGATTCCTGAGCAACATATTTTCATTATTTTCATGACTAAAAGCACCTTCAACATCATCATCAGGAAGACAATACTGTTTTTTCAATTTGTCCTTGACAAAACTTTGGAGCTATTTAACCAAAAATGGAACTGACTATTTTGTGTTTTTGTTTTGAAAATTTGCTGTGTTGTTTATTATACTTGTTTTATAGCATATGTTAAATTACTGTTTGAAACTGATTTATATAGTCAAATAAAAAAATTAATTATGGGAATTCATCTGAAAAATATTTCACTTTTCAATCTTCTAGAAGTGCAAAACTAATAACTCTTGAAACGTACTCTTACTCAGAAAGATCCAGAAATTAAACAATATAGCTTTGAAACTTAAAGCATGCTCTTTCCAGCTGTAGTAAGAGAAACAGTCGAGATATTGCCGCCCCCCCCCCCCCCCCCAAATACTCAAATTTGAACGTATAAAATTTTGGCCAACTTTGCAGGGGCGTATCTTTTCATCTAGGCATCCAATGTTAGTTAAATTTCATCCATATATAGACATCATAGATAGGAATAACCCTCTGAAGTTTTGGTGTGATTGGTTTATACGAAAAGTAGGAGTGGTCGGTCAAACCTTGGCTCTCAGAACAGCACACCAAATTTTTTGGCCACTTTAGAGGCTTACATCTATATTTAGGTGTGGCTGAATCCCAAACTTTTGCCATGGTGTGATTCAGCATGAAATGTTGTCTATGTATATTGAGGCAAGTAAGGAGAATTACACCTAACTTTTAATCCACTACATTCTAACAGAGTTATTTACTATTGAGACAACTTTTATTTCTTCTTGTTCATGATTAGACACACACACACACACACACACACACACACACACACACACACACACACACACACACACACATTACTAGCTTTATTTGTTGAATGACTGACCTGTTTCACATCTGGAGCAGGAACATTTTCTGCCAGTTTTTCCATTGCCCATGTTACTATATCACTGCTTGTCCTGCCACCAGTGTAGTCTTGAGCCGAGCTTGATTCCTTCCTGCCAGGTCCAAAATATTTTATTGTAGGATATCCCTGTACTCCATATTCATTTGCTGTTACAGTATGTACTGTTGCATCTAAAGCGCCAAGTTTTACCTACAACAAAGCAATTCATTTTAAACAAATAAGAGTTAAAATATCAAACAGTTTCTTTTTATTTTTCTCGGTTATCTACCTCTACATAAATATATGCAACCCATAGTACTCGCCTTTCCTTTCAGTTCAGTAGCTGCTTTAGCCCAATGTGGTGCAAGATTCTTACAATGGCCACACCAAGGAGCATAAAATTCAACCAGCCAAATATCTTCAGAATCTAAAACTTTTGATTTGAAGTTACTGTCTGTCAGTTCAATGACATCTTTTGGATCACTCTGTTAAAGACCAAAAGTTTATTTGTTAGGAATGCTTTTATACATAAATGTTATATTTCATTAACAAATATTCTGACAAAGTACAAATGACAACAACAAAGATTACGCTCAAAAGTTCTGGAACAGCAGCGCATGTTTACAGTTGCAAGAATACAATTATTGAAACATATACAGTTGCAAACATAATTTGGCACTACTCAATTGAGCCAAATATGAACTGTGAGACAGTCTAATGGGGAACACTTATTTCATGAACTTCTTTGTAAAACTGTTTCACCATGGATGCAAAATATCTAAGAAATGTGAAATATCCTCAGACTTCAGGAAGAGTGTAATAATCCCAATACCAAAGAAGGCAGATGATAATGGGTTATTTACACTCACACTGTGTTGTCAGTTTAGTAAGTTGTGGTCGCAAAATTATAATACAAATTATCTGTAGAAGAATTGAACGGCTGGTAGTAACTGAACTAGACAAGGAAGAATTTCAGTTCAAGATAAACTGAGGAACATGAAAGGCAATATCGACTTGAACTTAGTAAATAGGTTGAAGAAAAACAAACCCACATTTACGAATGCAGAAAATCTTTTTGACAGTACTGACTGAGATACAATCTTTGAAATTCTGAATTTGTCAGAGGTAAAATACGAAGGAGAAAAAGGTGATCCACAACTTGTACAGAAATCACACTGCAATTCTAAGAGATGAAGAAAAATAACTGGTAGCTGCAGTTGAGAAAGGAGTGACACAGGGTTTTAAGCTATCAGCTGTGTTACTGAGTGTGTACATAGAGCTAGCAGTAAAGGAAATTGAGGAAAAATCTGACAAATTTATGTACCTGGAGACAAAAAAAATTACTAAATTCTGGCAGAGATGGCAAAAGACTTTAAAGACCAGTCGGCTGAAACAGATAGTATCTTGAAATGAAGTTACAAGATGAACATCAACAAAAGAAAAACACAAGTAGCAGAATGAAGCCAAATTATTACTACACGATGCTGAGGAAATTACATTAGGAAATGAGACACTAAAAATAGGAAACAAGTTTTGTTACATGGACAGCAAAATAACTAACAAAGGCTGAAGTGGAAAGGATACAAAATACAGAATAGCAACAGCAAGGGAAGAACTTCTGAAAAAGAGAAATTTGTTAACGCTGAATAAATATTTGATATGTCTGGAAGTCGTTTCTAAAATCACTTGTCTGGAATGCTGTGATGGATGGAAGTGTAAAATTAATGATAAACAGCACACATAAGAAGTGCATAGAAACTATTGGAATGTGGTGTTATGGAAGAACACTGCATATAAGTTATGTAGACTTGGTAACTAATGAAGAAGCATTGAATTTAATAGTGGAGAAAACAGCTTTATGGCATACCTTGACTGAAAGAAGGGTTAGGATGGTATGTCACATTTGCCGCATCAAGGAATAGTTATTAAAATTGTTGTAATAGTCAGACAAGGATATGCCAGCATCGGAAGTTCTATTAACAGAAGACGACAGCAATGACCATGTAAAACAGATTCATTCACTGGGTTTACGTACCCATCTGTGACTTCACTGATGGAGGTAGGGAGGGAGTCTGCAACACAGTACTGGTACTTTGTCAAGTCTCAATGCAGTCTGTGGATTGTTCCAGGAATCAAAGCAGTGACTTAACATGCATCATACATGATCCTGGAGTAAACATGATGATAGGTTGACTCCAAATGTACATATTACCACAGTCTGAAATGTCAAGTTATTCATAGTAATATGACCACGAGCTTCACTATGTTGAGCAACAGTGAGTACCACCAGCTGGTGTCCTGTAGATCATCAGTGCAAATTCGAAACTGATTTGCTCCACTTCTCTTAAGCACTCTTGGATAATTCAACTTCAAGTATTTCCTGTTTTAAATCGCTCTCAATTTTTATACATGAAAATCCACGAATGTTTAGAAAACCATTAGCCTCACCACTGTTGTCTCTTGCCTCGTGCTTTTATATGTGCAAACTTTTGAGTCCAATTGGTAGCTGATACACTGTTTCAGTATATGACTTACTATACGAGGATGGTGTGAAAAGTTCTCTAAATCAACACGAGAGGTCAGCACTAGTGCAACAAGTTGTTCACGTGATATTCATTGCAATGTTGCCTGTAAACACAAGCCACGTCAGTGCTCTTGGAAGAGAGCTGTGGCAGTGACGTGGCTCTGTTAATGTTCCCACGTAGTGATTTGTGAAGATATGGGGGCGGGGGGGGATTATCGAGATTCAAGCAGTGACTAAGTACTTCATGAAGAAAGATATGAAAGCAAAGGACATTCATGCCGATTTACAGAATACACGGGTAGACTCTGCTCCTTCATATTCAACTGTTGCCAAATGGACAAATTAATTTAAATTAGGTCGGAAGATCTTAGATGATTATCTGCACAGTGGTTGACCAAGATGTGTGACTACCCCAGAAATTATAGCAAAAGTGCACAAAATGATCATGGAGGACCGATTGAAAGTGCGTCAAATTCCTCACGCTTGCCAGATGTCATCTGAAAGGGTATATTGCATTTTAACTATAGAAATGAAAAAAAAAATTGTCTGCAAGATAGGTGCTGCTACACTTAATGCTATATCAAAAATGGCATGATAATGGACATATCGGAACAATATCTGGCCCATTTTAGGAGAAATGAACAAGATTTTTTGTGCCGGTCTGTGACCACAGACGAAAATTGTGTGCACTACTATACCCCAGAGACAAAACAACAGTCAAAGCAGTAGAAACAGGGTGATTCCCTGCAACCACAGGAAGCTAAGACAATTCCTTCGGCACGAAAGGTCATACATCAGTGTTCTGTTTGTAGATTATCTCCCCACTGGGCAAACAATTACTGGAGAATACTATGCTAACCTCCTGGACAAATTGCAACAAAAAATACACAAAGAAGGGCCAGGTTTGGCAAGGAAGAAAGTCATCTTCCATCAAGACAATGCGCGCCTGCACACATGTACCATCACCATGGAAAAATTACACGAACAAACGTATGAATTGTTGTCACACCCGCCTTATTAACCTGATATGGCTCTGTCAAACTTCCATCTTTTCCCAAAACTGAAAATTTTTCATGGTAGATGAAGATTCACTTCAAACAAAGAATTGACAACCACAGTTGATGACTATTTTGCAGGCCTGGAGAGAACTAATTTTCAAGATGGGATCAAGGCACTGGAACATTGTTGGAAACCAAGTGCATTAATCTACAAGGAGACTACATTGAAAAATAAAGAGAGATTCAGTGATGTAAATACTTTTTTCCTATTCCATTCTGAGAACTTTTCAAACCATCCTCTTACATTGGCACTCAACTTTATTTTCAAAGTTTTGAGTTTGATAAGTGAGGTTTTCCAGTTCTCAACTCTTATTAATTACAGGATCTGACGATGTAAATTGCTAAAACATATTACTTGAAATAACGTAATAACAAAAATGAAGTAATCTAGACGACATGACTCAGGAAATTCATTATGATCACTGATTCTTATCAGTACTTTACTTTCTTTATTAACTGTCAATAATTTAGTAACTTGTAAAATATTTAGGCTCCCTGAAAACACGTGAGAAACATTTAAACAAGGACTATAGTACAATTTTTGCAGCATCTAATGAATTAAAAAAATAAAGGAAGTTTTGTTAACCATCCATAAAAATCCTATTGCTAAATGGGATTTGTTACACTAAACCTCAATGCTGCTTCCAAATTTACCCATCTGATTCACTTAACTAATGTGTGTTACAGTCCAGTGTACCTTTCAATATACAGGGTGATTATAATTAAACTTTCAAACAGCTGTAGAAACAACACCACTGGTCAAAATGACATCAAATTGCAACGGAATATTATCAGTGAAGGGGGAAATGTATGGAAGAAGAAAAATAAAGAGTTACAAAATGTAGCAACAGATGGCGCTGTAAGCATCATAATAGGGGTCAACTACAAATGACAAATGAATCTTACAACGATGCCCAAAGTGTACGTCTGACATTAGAAAAACTGTACTACTTTGTGTGGATGGGTGTACAGATGTGCTACTGTTACTTGCGTAAGCCCATCCACCACAGCAATGAAGATGTGAAAAAAATCTGTTTTTAATTATCGTTGAGGCCAAAAGCTGCATAAAAAGCATCAATCAAAATCAAACCAGATGATTAATTTCCACGTGACTGGCGCGAAACATGTTCAATGTGCTGTCCACCGTCTTCTGCAACAAGTTGAAATCGAGAAACAGCATGTTCCACAACTGATCAAAGTGTTTCCGGGGTCACATTCAGAATGTGTTGTGCAATGCGTGCCTTCAATGCAGCTAAGTTTGCAATAGGAACCCTGAACACATCTTTCAGATAGCCCTACACCCAGAAGTCACATGGATTAAGATCAGGTGATCGGGACAGCCAGGCTGTAAGGAAATGGCGGCTGACAATTCTAGCACTTCCGAAATGGCACTTCAGAAGCCACTTAACTGCATTTGCAATGTGCGGAGATATGCCATCTTTTATAAAAATAATCCCATCCACACCATTGGAGAGCTGGTATGAAGTGGTTGCACAAAAAACACTCATAGCGCTTATAAGTGTTGGACAGGTAACAGGACCGGAAGCACCAGTCTCTTTGAAAAAATATGACCCTATGATAAATGACACTGTAAACCAGCACCACACAGTGACCTTTTCAGGATGAAGTGGCACTAGTTTATTTGCATGTGGATTTTCCATTGCCCACATTCGAGAATTCTGTGTATTGACATTTCCTGTCAGATGGAAATGGGCTTCGCCTGTCCACAAAATCTTCCACAGCCAATCATTGTCCACTTCAATGCGAGCAAGAAATTCTAAAGCAAAGGTCTCTCTTGCTGGCAAGTCAACAGGAAGCAACTCTTTCACATGGGTAATTTTTAATGGATAGCAAAGAAGGATGTTTCATAAGATTTTACACACCGTGCTCATGGGTATGTCCAATGTTCAGGAAATTCCCCATGCGCTACACGTTTGCACACCACCACTCTTCTCCTGCATTGCTATGGCCACTGCTTCCTCCGACATCAAATCAATTTGCTTCCGCCCTCTACCAGATTGCACACCAAAAGAACCCATATTTTCGAATTTCCAAATCATTTTCTCCAGAAACACAGCAGTCATCGGACCAACGTCTTTTTTCAAACCCTTCAGTGTCCGGAACTTCTGTGGAGAGGGTGCACAGTCATCATTCTTGTAATACAGCTTTACAAGCAGACCACAATCCTGCATTGAGACAGTCATGGCAAGTTTCGCAGATGTGAAAAGAGGAAAACTGTGTACTCGGCGTGTTTATACCACCTTCAATGGGTCGTGCGCATGAAAGGTGTTTTCCATTTACGTATTCCAACACATACAGCGCCATCTACTGATCAATTTTCACACTTTTTTTCCTTCTGCCATACGTTTTCACCCTGCTCCTATAATATTCTGTTGCAATTTGATGTCATTCTGATCAGTGGTGTTATTTCTACAGCGTTTTGAAAGTTTAACTTTGATTATAATCACACTGTACACCAATTTAAAACTTTTAAAGAAATATTTAGAGAGTCACTGCTAACAATAAATAAAACATGTATTTTAAACATTTTTAAACATTTCAAGCAAGAGAGCAGCAACAAAAGTGATTATTAAATAATTGTTTAATTTTTACCTTTGAACTGCTACCACTTCGTTTTCCACCAAGTTGAATGTTAACTTTATCCCTAAGTGCTTTAAATCCAGAATCAACAAGTCCTTCAGCTGTTCTAGGACCACTGTAATCTTCGGGTTTGCTCTTATCTGATCCAAATATTTTTACAGTTGGAAATCCTCTAACACCATACTGGGAACTTAAAGACTTGTGTTCATCTGCATTCACTGCTCCTACTTTAATAACACCCTGGAAGAAATAAAACAAATTAAAATGAACAATATTTCTCCCTCTATGTGATTAATTGAAACATTGTTGCGCATCTTAAATTAATAAATATAAATTTTTGACTGCATACAAGAAGTATGTATGCTTTTATTATTCTTTCCAGGAAGCCCGAATGAACCAATTAGTAATGTATTCTTAAGATTATTTGAGGTATACAAGTCCTGGAGAGATACCACATCACAGGAAGATTGTTTTGTCTCTGGATAAGGGGGGGAGTGGGGGGAATTAAAATAAAATAACAAAAAAATAAAATCGGGCAACTAGTTTTCTGCCAGATTCTAGCCCAGTAGCTTGATGAATAAATTCAGGTTACTGTACAGTCAACTATTTCCTCATTATGTCTCATATTCCTGACATTTCCACATGACAAAAGTTAGAATAAATCACAAGTAATTGAACCAAGAAATTCCAATGGATACTTGCGACATCAAGCACAAAACCACCAACAAACATACAGAAAGAAAACTGACAAACTATGTATCAGCAAATATAAAAACAATTTTAGAAATTTTAATTAAGTATCTATTTAATATATTCAACGATAAGAGGAGTACTCAGCATTAAGAACCAATATGAAGCCACTACCAAAGCCACTCAACATAAAGTGAAATCATCATATTGCATGTCTTCTCCAACATGAAGCCATGAACCACAAAAATTACACGATTCAGTGTAAACGGAAAATGGTAAAATCGAACCACTGAAGGCAATACTGGTGCCAGAGCTGACAAATAATTTACGAAAGAGTAAAAATGCAAGAATCAGTCCAGTATATAGCCCAGAACAGACAAGGGGTCTTCCAGAGTTCATCTATGGCAACAGAAATACCACCTGCCTCAGACCGCCACCAATTGAATTAAGGGCGATGAAAGTTAAAGAGTAAAGAATATCTTCTAGCCAAGAGATTCATAACAATAAAAGTGAGAAGGTTAAAAATGAAATGGAGAACAGCTGACCCACCAATAATACAAGGTGACAGAATTAATGAAGGCAGCATATGGGTGTGCCCAGGTGAGTGCACCCCAGGGCTCTGCATGCAATGGGATCCACCTGTTCCACAGCTGCCTCACCCCTGATCCATTACAGTATAGTGTTAAGGAGGGGAGCGGCACCCAGTAATTTCACAGAGTACTATTGTCAAAATGAAAAGTAGAATGTGGCAGAGAAAGGTGGAAACCATATCTAAAAGCAATTGGAACAGAGCTGAAGACGGGTGGTGTAGGCAGCTGGCAAAGGAGGCAGAATCAAGAGTACTTCCCATGGAGCAGGAGATGCCCCAACCCCAACCACCCTACTCCTGCACCGAGAGTAGTCAAAAATGTTATCTCTGAGAACAAAAACTACTTCCACAGAGAAAAGTAAGAACTAATTCAACTGTCTGTAAGTTGCCCACCAATATTAGAGGCAAAGAATCTGAAAGACCATACTTAAAATGGAGAGCAAGAAGAGGGCATTCCACCAGGATATGAGCTGCTGTCTAATGCTCTGCAACCACAATGTGGTGGTAGCGGCTTGTTACATAAAATAAAACTATGATTTAGTCTATTATGACCAATGTGAAGGTGACACAGGACCATGGATTTCTTCTGGGAGGAACAGAAGGAGGGTCCCAACTGTAGTCTTGACAGTGCAGAGTTTATTGGAGGAGGCAGCAGTTTATCAGATGATTTTCCATCTCAGAGTGAGGAGAGATCTTATCTGCATCCTGCAAATCCAAGCCATGGGTGGTCAAAGTGAATGTTGGGTGAGATATCACTTGTCTGGCTAAACGGCTGGCCAGTTCATTCCCCGGGATATCCATAAGACTGGGGACCCAGAGAAAGATAATGGAGCAAGCAGTGTGACCAAGACCAGATAGGCAGTTCATAAATAGCAGGCATCATAGGGAGACAAGATTAACATCACTCAGCAGCCTTGAGACACCTCCCTGAGACACTACAAATTAAAACCCATGTGAGGTGGTTGTCTTAAGGAAATGTAGGGCTCTGTTAATGGCTATCAGCTACGCCATGACAACACTATACACTCCTGGCAACACATGTTCCTGACAGTCGGGAAATGTATAAACATATCCCCTATTTATGGATTTAGAGCTGTAACTGTAAATGATACTCCTGAAGAACTGAGAGGACAAAGAGAAAGAGAGGGAGTGCACCGAGCACAATATAAGGGGATTAGGCAGAGATCCCAGCAGAAGGCCTAGAGGTGCATTCCAATCTACATCTACATGGATACTCTGCACATCACATTTAAGTGCCTGGCAGAGGGTTCATCAAACCACCTTCACAATTCTCTATTATTCCAATCTCTTATAGCGCACAGAAAGAATGAACACCTGTATCTTTCTCCTTAATTTGCATTATTTTATCGTGGTGATCATTCCTCCCTATGTAGGTCAGTGTCAACAAAATATTTTCACATTCGGAGGAGAAAGTTGGTGATTGAAATTTCGTGAGAAAATTCTGTCGCAACAAAACACGCCTTTCTTTTAATGATTTCCATGATGGTTAGTTTTACCCAAGTATAGGCGTCAGGAGGTTGATGCCTTTGCATGCAAAAAGTTGGAAGGTTAGGAACTTGACAGATGGTGGTTGCATATGTGAGCAAGAGTTGGTCCCATCAGAACTGAAAACTGAAGATTCCCAATTTTGCAAAGAGATGGTCTATGGCACTAGTGGGGAAGAACCCAGTGGCCAGTCTTCCTCCACAACAATGGACTGGGTTCTACAATTTCAAAGCTTAAGTTATCACCTAGCCATAAACTTGGCAACCACAGTTCAATCTGAATGAGACGAGTGCCCAATAAATATGTGGAAGAGTAGAATGATCTGCACACCCGGAAGTGTGGGCAAGGAACCAGAAAGCATAAAGCTTTCGCATGTTACAAGTTTGATGAATATGGGGCAGCTAAATCAGGGTTTTTTTTTATTATGAATGCTGAAGAGGAGACCATAAATTCAGGACTATGGTGTCTAAAATTGAAGCAACAAACAGAAATTTTGCAAGGTTGCATTTATTTTGCCACAAAACTGTGTAAACATGTGACAGTAAAGTAGAAACTATGTAAAGAATCCAGAATGTAAGCAACTGCAACATACATAACAGTACAAAAAACCGTTCATTTTTTCCAACTTAACTGGGTTGCACATACATTCCGACAACTGATTATAGTGCCGAGTATGAGGTGTGACCACCTCTTGCAGCAATACCGACCTGACGATGATGGGGCAGGCTGTGTACGATGTCACCAAGCTCATGTTGGAGCAATAACAACCATTCTTCTTGCAGAGCTGCTCACAAGTCTTAAGGAGCAGTTGGTGGATGCTTATGTGATGGAATCTGTCTCCATAGTGCATCCCACACATGGGATTTAAATCTGAAGAGTGAGCAGGCTACCTGATGCGTCCAATCCCTTCTGTTTCCAAGAAAACATCAACCACCTGTGCTCTATGAGGTCGAGCATTATTGTCCACTAATACAAAGTCTGGACCCACAGCGCCTTGCAACAATCACACAAGGTCTCAAAATCTTGTCATGATACCTGATACTAGTTAAACCTTGCCGATTCACCAGTACAATTTTACGAAGAGCTGTTCAAGTGATCAGCATAATCCCTGCCCACATCATTAAAGTCCCTTTTCAATATTGATCTCTTTCCACAATGTTTGGATCCCGAAACAGTGTTCAACATTCCTTCCCAGATGCAAATTCGAGATTCACTCTCCAGACCAAGTCAGGGCTCATTTATGAAAAGAACATTAGCTCACTGTTCGACCATCCAAGGTGGCATGTTGACGACTCCACCCTAGACATTCCCTTCTGTGAAGACCCGTCAGAGGTACACATACAGCAAGTCTCCAACAATAAAGGCCAGTCTGCTGAAGTGTTCTGTACACTGTTTGCCTAAATACAGCACATCCAGTGGCTGCTGCATGGTCAGACGCCAGTTGCTTTGCTGTGCTGTACTGTACTGTACTGAGCCAGTGCTATTGTACCCTTACAGCCAAATAACTGCCTTCTCTTTCTGTTGTCATACATGGTCGGCCCTACCCTGGTCCTTTGGTATCTACAAACTGCCGCCACACCCGAGAAACAACAGAATGATTCACTTTAAGCCATTGGGCGACATCAGTTTCGCATACGTCTTGCTTCCATTCTTCCTACGCCTCTCCACAGAACAGAGTGTGACAGGCGTCTTCTCTGTGCCATACTGCACCATCTGTGACAGTGTAAATAGTGATTGTGAATGTGGGGCTACCAAACAAATACTACCCTGTTTGATGGGTGCCCCGACGTCATTGCTGACATGGTTGTCCCTTGACCAGAATGCCTCTTCCGCGCAGAATATGACCATGCAGACATCTCTTGACAGTTGATATGATTATATCGTGACAGACACAGGATGGGGATATAGCAGTTTATTGTTTTAATTTTGGACGCCATTGCAAGTCCAAGTTCTTGGTTCTCAAGAAGGATTCTCGGTCAGGAGTGGTATGACGACAGGAATGCACGACTTGCAGCAGGTAACAGGTAGCAATGAGAATCGGTCCAAGTGGAGGCCCAGTGGATGGCACCTTGGAGCTAGTGTTTGGCTGAGGCTGCAGGGTAGAAGCTATATGAAATGCTAAAGTTAGCAAAATGCATTGCAGGCATGATCAGTAGTCCAATGGAGGTCACTAACTGAATGGCTGACTAGATTGTGCCTCCTGGTAACCATACTGATAGGGGAGATGAAACATCCCCAAGATTTGAGAATCTACAATAGGTCAGCGACTATCCTTTCCAGAAATTTGCAGAGCACATTTTAAGGTTAATTGGTCAGCAGCTGTCTATAGATTTTGGGTTTCTGCCTGGGTGACCAATGACACTATCTTGGCATTATGAAGAAGATACCTTCGAGCCAAATACAGTTGAAGAACTTGAGGAGAAGGACCTTTTGAATAACATTCATTCAGATTTTAGATCATCTGACTATGAATCTAAGCAGGATATTATGGCACATTGTGTAGCAAGGCAAAAGCCTGAAGCAGTTCACAGTCAGTGAAAGGATCATTATACTTTTAAGCATGGCAGGTGGGTGAAGAGCAGGAAGAGGTTTTCAACATCTTGTTTATGCTTTCAAAAGGTAGGCCAGGTGATAAGAGGATGCCGACACTGTCGCACAGTGTTCAGCGAGAACATACACTTTGGTATAAAGCCCACCCTGCAGGAAGATACCAGAAGAGTTGTCTAGCTTTGGCAGCCCACACAATCTTGGCCCACACTTGGTATAAAGAGGCACATGCCTATAGTGAGGAGATGTAGTGCTCCAAGCATTTCTCCTTACTGCTTTACAACAGACAGCAAGCCTTAGCATGAAGTCTCTTGAAAGTGAGGAGGGTTGTCTGAAGGATGTTGCTCGAGATGGGATTGCAAAGTTCTGCTCCAATCCTGAATAGCTGTAGAAAGGGGTGTAAATCAGTTCCAGTGGCACGGACGATTGCATCAGGCTGTCTTCCACATCACTGATGCGATCTGACAGATAGGCTGAAGTGACAGCAGAGGCACACAACTGCCACATGGCTTTTTGAAGCATCCAACATGTTAGTAAGGCCATGGCAAGGAAGTAACAGGACATTGGAAGGTGCTCACTGTTACAAATATTGTCATGTAGCAACCACTGTAGGGAAGCCATGAGATTGGAGGCAAAAATCAGAAGGTTGACAGTTGAAAAGATGCCATGGGAAACACCAAAGTGGGCAGGAGCACTACCATTGAGGAGAGACAGATCAAGACTAGAAAAAAGCTGGTCATTCAGAAGGCCCCTATCAGACAAAGTGGGACTTCTCACCACACGGAGTAGTGCACATTGAAATAATCCCCATCAGGAGAAACAAAGAGGGAAGGGGGGGGGGGGTTGAGAGGAGGAGAGGCCTGGATTAAGATCTACCGAAGGTACATAAACATTACAAATGGTTTATTGCTGGGGTTATTTGCGCTCGCGTCACTACTGCTTACAATGTGGTACAGAGAGAAATCTACTCGCTGACAACATCTGTGCAAATTAATATAACTACTCCTCCATTTGCCCCCTCAGGGTCCATATGGTTCCAACATGTTGCTTGGTAACCTCTAAGCATTGGGGAACAATCATCATCACTGAAGTGGGGTTCTCGCAATGCAACAAAGAGTGCAGCACAACAAGAAATTAGTTTTAGTTCAGGCAGGTGACAATAATATCCATTGTACTTCAACTGGATTATCATGTCGAATGTGTCCTGGTTAGCTGTGGTTATCTTACTCTTTCAAAACTTTTGGTGCTTTAGAGTCTTGTGAGCATCTCCTTCAGCCTGTAACTGGTGTTGGGTCTCTGCACTGGAGATTTCTTGGGAGAGAGGCTCCAAGAGGAAGCCCTGCCACCAGCAGATACTGGAGAATGATGATGCTTCTAGGTTCGGGTGCAAGAAGTGGTTACTGAAGACTGTGCCTCAGAACCCACAGAAGGTGAGGATGCTTAGCTTTTAAAATGTTGAAGTAGGTGGTGTGAACACTGCAACTTTTGCATAATTTGTAACCTTTGTATACAAAGATGGTTGTGAATTGATTTTCCACAGTTTCCACATTTTGGGTATGCTGTGCAACGAGATGATATATGTCCAATGCATAAGCCACGGAAATCTTTCTCACGTTGTTGGATATAAGTTTTACTAACAACTATACAAACCTACCCAACTTTATTTGAACATTTCCTTCAAGTCTAATATGAAAGCTTCGGTGTCTTTTCAGTTATATTTGGACTTTTTTTTTCCTGCATCTGACAAAAACGAACATATCCTCATTCTACATTAGCTCATACCTCTTCACTTGTCTGGAGCGTTAGGTCTCTGTGAAATAACTCTAGTAGCATATTCAGAGGTTTATGTGGTGTAATGGTCGCTTGTACATCACCCAGTCTTTCACATATCTTAAGTGCTTGGGATTGTGCAGCACAGAAGGCTAATCGAAAGTGATCCATTTCGCAATCCCCCCCGTCCGAGTCCACTTCTTGAAATTTATCTTCTATTTGTTCCATGAAAAATAACAGTTTTGTTGCTGTTTTTTCCCATGAGGTAGCCAGGGTAGGAAAAGCACTTTGATTGTTTAACTGTCCATACCTCTTTGTTGAGACAGCCAGATCATTACGGTCATTATGCTGGTTTAGTTTGATGTTTCTCCATGTGTGAAACGTCCATCCTGATGACACCTACTCCAACCAGGAGTTCTTCCCATGGAAACCACAGCAAAGATCGTCTGGCATGACAACCACTAATAGGAATCATGTCCCAAGGGGGTAGGCATCTAGCACTTGGGAAGCTAGCAGTTTAGGCATCAGAAATGTGATTCCTGTGTTGTTAGGATGCTCTACTGAAAGGTTAAATAATGACCCGACCATTTCTGATTGATTGCAACGTTTACTTTGAAGCACATATGAGTACACAATTGTTGTGCACTGTGGGTATCTAACACAGCCGGCACTATTTAAGGCACTCTTACCCAGCCGAAAAGACACACACACACACACACACACACACACACACACACACACACACACACACAGTCTCCAGCTGCTGAGGCTGCACTGAGAGGAGGAGCAGCAGCAGCACATGATGGGAGATGCAACTGAGTGGTGCGGGGCAGGGATGAAATTGGGGTAGGGAGGGGGAGGAGGGATAGCAGGGTAGGGGTGGGGGGACCAAAGAGTGCTGCTTGCAGAATCATACAAGGATGAAGTAGAGAGAGAGAGAGAGAGAGAGAGAGAGAGAGAAGGGCAACTAGGTACAATTGCGGGGTTACAACAGAGGGCTGGGGAGGGTTAGCGGAAAAGGAGAGCGCTAAAAAGACTGTGTGTGCTTTGGTGAAATTGAAAACTGTGTAGTGCCGGAATGGCAACAGAAAAGTGGCTTGGGGAAAAGGACAAAACTAACAAAGATCGAGGCCAGGAAGATTACAAGGAACATAGGAGGTATTGGAGGGAGAGTTTCCACCTGTGCAATTCAGAAAAGCTGGTGCTGGTAGGAAGGGCCCAGATGTCACAGGCTGTGAGGCTGTCATTCAAATGGACAACAATGTGTTGGGAGGTGCACTTAGCAATGCAGTGGTCCTGCTGTTTCTTGGTCACAGTTTGTCGATGGCCATTTATGCAGACAGGCAGTTGGTTACCATGCCCACCATGCCCATGTAGAATGCAACACAGTGGCTGCAGCTCAGCTTTTAGCAGCCCCTCCTTGGATGGGATAGCTGATCCTTGTGACCAGACTGTAGCAATGGGTGGTGGGAGAATGTATGGAACACATACTTCATCCACTTCTACAAAAGGTATATGAGCCATGAGCAAGAGGTTGGGAGCAGGAGTCATGTACGGATGAACGATGATATTGTGTAGGTTTGGTGGGTTGCGGAATACCACTGTGGGAGAGGTGGGAAGGATAGTGGGTACAACATTCATTTCAGGGCACAATGAGAGGTAGTCAAAACCCTGGTAGAGAATGTGATTCAGTTGCTCCAGTCCTGGGTGGTACCAAGACACATCGGGAATGCTCCTATGTCACCAGACATTGGGAATTTGGTAGGTGGTGGTTGACTGGAGAGATGTTGTTTGTTGTTGTGGTCTTCAGTCCTGAGACTGGTTTGATGCAGCTCTCCATGCTACGCTATCCTGTGCAAGCTTCTTCATCTCCCAGTACCTACTGCAACCTACATCCTTCTGAATCTGTTTAGTGTATTCATCTCCTGGTCTCCCTCTACCATTTTTACCCTCCACGCTGCCCTCCAATACTAAATTGGTGATCCCTTGATGCCTCAGAACATGTCCTACCAACCGATCCCTTCTTCTAGTCAAGTTGTGCCACAAACTCCTCTTCTCCCCAATCCTGTTCAATACCTCCTCATTAGTTATGTGATCTACCCATATAATCTTCAGCTTTCGAAAGCTTCTATTCTCTTCTTCTACAAACTAGTTCTCATCCATGTTTCACTTCCATACATGGCTACGTTCCATACAAATACTTTCAGAAACGACTTCCTGACACTTAAATCTATACTCGATGTTAACAAATTTCTCTTCTTCTGAAACGCTTTCCTTGCCATTGCCAGTCGACATTTTATATCCTCTCTACTTCGACCATCATCAGTTATTTTGCTCCCCAAATAGCAAAACTCCTTTACTACTTTAAGTGTCTCATTTCCTAATCTAATTCCCTCAGCATCACCCGATTTAATTCGACTACATTCCATTATCCTAGTTTTGCTTTTGTTGATGTTCATCTTATGCCCTCCTTTCATGACACTGTCCATTCCATTCAACTGCTCTCCCAGGTCCTTTGCTGTCTCTGACAGAATTACAATGTCATCGGCGAACCTCAAAGTTTTTATTTCTTCTCCATGGATTTTAATACCTATTCCGAATTTTTCTTTTGTTTCCTTCACTGCTTGTTCAATATACAGATTGAATAACATCAGGGATAGGCTACAACCCTATCTCACTCCCTTCCCAACCACTGCTTCCCTTTCATGTCCCTCAGCTCTTATAACTGCCATCTGGTTTCTGTACAATTTGAAAATGCCTTTCACTCCCTGTATTTTACCCCTACCACCTTTAGAATTTGAAAGAGAGTACTCCAGTCAACATTGTCAAAAGCTTTCTCTAAGTCTACAAATGCTAGAAACGTAGGTTTGCCTTTCCTTAATCTTTCTTCTAAGATAATTCGTAAGGTCAGTATTGCCTCACGTGTTCCAATATTTCTACGGAATCCAAACTGATCTTCCCCGAGGTCGGCTTCTACCAGTTTTTCCATTCATCTGTAAAGAATTTGTGTTAGTATTTTGCAGCTGTGACTTATTAAACTGATAGTTCGGTAATTTTCACATCTGTCAACACCTGCTTTCTATAGGATTGGAATCATTATATTCTTCTTGAAGTCTGAGGGTATTTCGCCTATCTCATACATCTTGCTCACCAGATGGTAGAGTTTTGTCAGGACTGGCTCTCCCAAGGCCGTCAGTAGTTCTAATGGAATTTTGTCTACTCCCGGGGCCTTGTTTCGACTTAGGTCTTTCAGTGCTCTGTCAAACTCTTCACGCAGTATCATATCTTCCATTTCATCTTCATCTACATCTTCTTACATTTTCATAATATTGTCCTCAAGAGCATCGCCCTTGTACAGACCCTCTATACACTCCTTCCACCTTTCTGCTTTCCCTTCTTTGCTTAGAACTGGGTTTCCATCAAATATCTTTATATTCATACAAGTGGTTCTCTTTTCTCCAAAGGTCTCTTTAATTTTCCTGTAGGCAGTATCTATCTTACCCCTAGTGAGATAAGACTCTACATTCTAACATTTGTCCTCTAGCCATCCCTGCTTAGCCATTTTGCACTTCCTGTCGATCTCATTTTTGAGACGTTTGTATTCCTTTTTGCCTGCTTCATTTACTGCATTTTTATATTTTCTCCTTTCATCAATTAAATTCAATATTTCTTCTGTTACTCAAGGATTTGTACTAGCCCTTGTCTTTTTACCTAGTAGATCCTCTGCTGCCTTCACTACTTCATCTCTCAAAGCTACCCATTCTTCTTCTACTGTATTTCTTTCCCCCATTACGGTCAATTGTTCCCTTATGCTTTCCCTGAAACTCTGTACAACCTCTGGATTAGGCTGTTTATCCAGGTCCCATCTCCTTAAATTCCCACCTTTTTGCAGTTTCTTCAGTTTTAATCTGCAGTTCATAACCAATAGATTGTGGTCAGAGTCCACATCTGTCTCTGGAAATGCCTTACAATTTAAAACAGGGTTCCTAAATCTCTGTCTTACCATTATATAATCTGATACCTTTTAGTATCTCCAGGCTTCTTCCATGTATACAACCTTCTTTTATGATTCTTGAACCAAGTGTTAGCTATGATTAAGTTGTGCTCTGTTGCTCTGTGCAAAATTCTATCAGGCGGCTTCCTCTTTCATTTCTTAGCCCCATTCCATATTCACCTACTACGTTTCCTTCTCTCCCTTTTCCTACTACCGAATTCCAGTCACCCATGACTATTAAATTTTCGTCTCCCTTCACTATCTGAATAATTTCTTTTATTTCGTCATACATTTCTTCAATTTCTTCGTCATCTGCAGCGCTAGTTGGCATATAAACTTCTACTACTGTAGTAGGCGTGGGCTTCGTGTCTATCTTGGCCACAATAATGCGTTCACTATGCTGTTTGTAGTAGCTTACCCGAACTCCTATTTTTTTACTCATTATTAAACCTACTCCTGCATTACCCCTATTTGATTTTGTATTTATAGCCCTGTATTTACCTGACCAAAAGTCTTTTTCCTCCTGCCACCGAACTTCACTAATTCCCACTATATCTAACTTTAACCTAGCCATTTCCCTTTTTAAATTTTCTAACCTACCTGCTCGATTAAGGGATCTGACATTCCACGCTTCGATTCATAGAACGCCAGTTTTCTTTCTCCTGATAATGACGTCCTCTTGAGTAGTCCCCACCCGGAGATCCGAATGGGGGATTATTTTACTTCCAGAATATTTTACCCAAGAGGACGCCATCATCATTTAACCATACAGTAAAGCTGCATGCCCTCGGGAAAAATTTCGGCTGTAGTTTCCCCTTGCTTTCGGCCATTCGCAGTAACAGCACAGCAAAGCTGTTTTGATTAGTGTTACAAGGCCAGATCAGTCATCATCCAGACTGTTGCCCCTGCAACTACTGAAAAGGCTGCTGCCCCTCTTCAGGAACCACACGTTTGTCTGGCCTCTCAATAGATACCCCTCTGTTGTGGTTGCACCTACGGTATGGCTATCTGTATCGCCGAGGCACGCAAGCCCCCCCCCACCAACGGCAAGGTCCATGGTTCTTGGGTGGGGGTGGGGGGGGGGGGGGGAGGGACTGGAGAGATAAGGGACACGATATCTGTTTTTATATAAGGTTTGTAGGGTAATTATGGTCTGTGAAGGCCTCAGTGAGACACTGTATTTTGAGAGGGACAGCTCATCACTACAGATACTAGGCTGTACACAAAGGACTCCTTCATATGGAATGGGTCGCACTTGTCGAAGTGGAGACATTGCTTGTGGTTGGCAGGTTTGGTATGGATGGAGGTACTGATATAGCCATCTTTGAGGTGGAGATCAATATCAAGCAGGGTGGCTTGTTGGGTTGAGTAGGACCAGGTGAAGTGAATGAGAGAGGTGTTGAGGTTCTGGAGGAATGTCACTCTTGATCCAAATCATGAAGAGGTCATCAATGAATCTGAACTAGATTAGGTGTTTGGAATTCTAGGTGTATAGGAAGGATTCCTCCAGGCGGAATGAATAGATTAGCCTCCGATGGTGCCATGCAAGTGCCAGTAATCATACCTCGAATTTGTTTCTAGGTGATGCTTTTGAAGGAAGGGTAACTGTGGGTGAGGATATAGTTGGTCATGGTGATTAGGAAGGAGGTTGTAGGTTTGGAATCTGTCGGGCAAGGGGATAGGTAGTGCTCACTACTGCCAAGGCCATGGACCTTTGGAATACCAGTATAAAGGGAAGTTGCATCAATAGTGGCGAGCAGGGAACCATGTGGCAAAGGAACAGGGACTATGGAGAGTTGGTAGAGGAAATGGTTGGTATCTTTTATACAGGTTGGTAGTTACGCATAATAGGCTGAAGGTGCTTGTCTATAAAGCAGAAATTCTGTCAGTAGGGCCACAGTAACCAGCCACATTGGGGGTTCCTGGGTGGTTGGGTTTATTGACTTCAGGAAGCATGTAAAAGGTAGGAGTGCATAGAGTGGTAGAGGTCAGGACAGAGAGACAGAAGTTCTGGGATGGGCCCAAGGATTTGGGGAGAGACTAAAGACACTGCTGGATTCCTGGAATAGGGTCATTGTGCCAGGGTTTGTAAATGGATGAACCTGACAACTGGCAGAGTCTTTCCACCAGGTAATTCTTGCAGGTCAAAACAGTGGTGGTCCCTTTGTCAGCAGGTGGGACTAGAAGGTCGGTATCAGTTTTTATGTAGTGGACTGCAGTCCTTTCTGTGGATGTAAGGTTAATTTGCATGTTGAGGGATTTGGGGAAAAAATGGTGAGGCATGGTTTGAGGTTAAGAAATTCTGGAAAGTTTGCAGGGGGTGATTTGGAGGCAGTAGGGGCGAATCACAGTTGGATGGAGGCATGAACTGAGTCAGGCAGGGTTCAACATTGGCCTTTGGTTGAGTCTGATAGGTAGAGTTGGTGGTGAAAAAGTGTTTCCACTGTAGGGTCTGGGAGAAGGAGAGAAGGTGTTAAACAAGTCCTGCATGTTTGAATTTGGGAGTGGGGCAAAAGATGAGGCCTTTGGAAAAAGACTGATTTCTGTGGGGCTAAGACTTCTGGAGGAAAAGTTCATGACTGTTTCAGGTCTGTTTAAGTTCTGGATTCTGTGTGGTGGTGGAACAGAGTTTTGGAGGGTAGAGTAAATGTAGGTGGTCTGCGAGAGAGGTTTTGTAAGCCATGAGAGGACGTGGGGGAGGTGGTTGTAGAGGTGGTGGATAGCGCTAGCCCAAGGCAGAAATAGGAAGCGAACAGAGTGGAGAGTTTTTTTGAGGATGTGTTGTGCTTGTTGCTCTAGTTCCTGGAGGGCAGGGGATTCTGTGTGTTATATGGGATCCAGCAATTTGGGATTGCGCAACAGGAGTATTTTATGGATGGAGAGGAGGTATTGTGAGGGAACTTGGGCCTGATTGGCATGGTTTTGAACCACTATGTTGGTTAGGTTTAAGGACTGACAGAATAGAAAAAGATGGACACGTCACTGTGGAAAGGCAGCAGCCAGGGATGGATAATTTCATGGTAAGGCCATTTGGAGGGATTCCATCAGCCAAACAACACAGGAACAGTATGTGGGACTGGGTTCTGGCCAGGGATAAGGAACTTTTCAGTCTTGACACAGATGGAAGGAACAAGGATTCATAGTCAAGGATAAAAATGTATAAAAAATTATAAACAATACATAAATATGTACAAAAATGTCGCATAAGTAATCCAAATGTGGAAAAAAAAAAAAAAAAATCACTAAAAGGATGAAACGGATGGAGTTGGGGGCAACAAGAGAAAGTCCGAGGGAGTAGGCTGATACTGCAAGGTGAAAAATACCTAAAACTGGCATGAAGACACAACGAGATCAAAGACAACCACTGTTGGCTGGTTACTGTGCACCCACTGAGAGAATCTCTACTCTCGTAGACCAACACTTTCAACCCACTGTCCTATATAAAAGACTCCAACAATTTCCTTCATTGACTCTCCACTGTTCCTGTTCCTTTAACACATGGTGCAAAGCTTGTCACTATTGATGCCGCGTCTTTTTGCACTAGCACCTCTAATACCCATGGCCTTACCGCTACTGAACAATATCTTTCCCAACACCAGACACATTCCAAACCTACAATCTCCTTCCTAATCACTTTGACCAACTATATCCTCACCCACAATTACTTCTCCTTTGGAGGCAGCAGCTAGAAACAAATCCAGCCTACAACTATGTGCACCCGCATGGCACCATCATATGTCAACCTAATCATGGGCCATCTAGAGGAAGCCTTCCTAAACATCCAGAATCCCAAACCCTCACCTGGTCCAGATTCATCAATAACATCTTCATGGTCTGGATACAAGGTGACGATACCCTATCAGTATTCCTCCAGAACCTCAACCCTTTCTCATCCATCTGCTTCATCTGGTCCTACTCAACACAACAAGCCACCTTCCGCGATATTGACCTCCATCTTAAAGATGGCTGTATCAGTGCCTCTGCACATATCAAACCTACCAACCGCCAAAAATGCCTCTACTTTGACAGCTGCCACCCATTCCATATCAAGAAGTCCCTTCTATACAGCCTAGCCACCTGTGGCTGTCACATCTGTAGTGACAAAGAGGTCCCTCTTAAAATACACAAAGTGTCTCACTGAGGCCTTCACAGACCATAACTACCCTCCCAACCTTGTACAAATACAGATCTCCCGTGCCTTACCTCTCCAGTCACCCACCACCTCCTAATGTCCCACCATCTGGCCACAGAGGAGCACTCGCCTCGTGACTCAGTACCACCCAGGACTGGAGCAACTGCACCACATTCTCCACCAGGGTTTTGACTATCTCTTATGGTGCCCCGAAACCAGGAATGTCCTATCCACTATGCTTGTCACCCCCCCCCAGTGGTATTCAGCCACCCATCGAACCTACACAATATCCTCGTTCACCCCCACACAACTCCTACTCCCAACCCCTTGTCTCATATACCTGTGATAGACCTAAATGAAAGACCCGTCCCGAACATCCTCCTCCCACCACCAAGTACTCCAGCCCAGCCAAAAACATCATTTATCCCGTCTAATGCATGGCTACCTGTGAAGCCCGTTGTGTGACCTATAACCTACCAATGAGCTGTATTCTACAGCTGGACCTTCCCATTGCTGAGCACACCTCCCAACGTATATTCTACATTTTAATGACTGCCTCACAACCTAAGGCATCCTTCCCATCAATGCCATCTTTTCTGAATTGCACAGGTGGGAAGTCTCCCTGCAGTACATCCTGTGTTAGCCTAACCCTCCTGGCCTCAACATTCGTTAAGTCTTTGTCCTTACCCTCAAGCTCCTTCTCTGTTCCTATTCCAGCACTAAACAGTCCTCAATTCCACCAATGCACCCACAGTCTTTTTCACCTCTCTCCTTTTCCACTAACCCTTCCCCGCCCTCTGTTGTAACCTCCTGACTGTACCTAGCTATCCTACCATCTCTCCACCCCATCCATGTATGCTCCCAGAAGCAGCACTTTACTGGCCCCACCCCTATCATCCTGCTATCGCTATCCCTCCCCCTCCCCATCCCAGCCTCCTTCCTACTGCCCCCCCGCCCCCCGCCCCAGTTCCATCTCCCATCATGTGCTGGTGCTTGCAGTGTGGCCTCAGTAGCATAAGACTGCTGGTGTGTGTGTGTGTGTGTGTGTGTGTGTGTGTGTGTGTGTTTTCTATCTCAGACGAAGGCCTTGTTGGCCAAAAGCTCATTTTCTGACAGTCTTTTTGTTGTGCCTGCCTGTGATTCATCATCTCCACTATATGGTGAGTATTTACTATTTATAGTTGTTGACAATGTAGCTACAGTTTGAGTGGGGCCCTAGGAGACATCAATTTATTATTTGAGAAGGTAAGACAGGTAAGAGACAATAGAACATCGCCAACCAACACTAAGAATTATTTGTACAGAAATCACTATGACAGACTGTGTTTCTCAAAAGCCACATTTAAGGAGCTGTATCAAGGCATTGTGCCTCTGCTTATTATTGTAGGCATTCTCTATGTTTAAGAAAATAATTATTAAGAGTTACCTAAACGACGAGGTCTGTTTTACAGCAATTTCAAGGAAGGTCAGATTGTTGATAGTGGGATAAAACCCACACTGGAAATGAGTAATGAGCTGCTCAGTTTTTAGTCAGTAATTCAAATACCTGCTTCAAGTTCTCTCACAAGCAGGTAGACACAGTAATAATACAACTGATGGAGCAAGTGCAGCCCTTCCCAATTTGAGGAGGGAAATTAAGATTATCCTTTTTCAGGAATGAATATGATATGCTGTCAGCCATATTTGATTAAACCAAGAGTACATTTTCTTTATCCCTTTATCAAAGTGTCTGGACCATTTGTTTTGTACCTGGCTCTTAGATAATGCCTCAAAAACCTGATTGTGAACACACATTTGCAGATTAAGAGAATGTAGCTACTGCCTTGAGAAAGTTACCCTTTTCACTGTCACCAATAAGTACTGTGTTTTGTACAGCTCTTTCCTATTTGTGCCAAATGAATGTTACAGCTCAAATTAAATGACAATTTGCTGTACATGTGGTATGGCATTATATGCCTAATGGGTTGCAGGTATGCACGCTACACTGAATAGAAATGCACTTACATTCCCAAGATTTTCATGAGACATGCTTTCCAAGAAATGTACCAATAATTTGAGAGTCTCTTGAGATCTCTGGCATTTGGACTAGAACTTCTTTACACTTGGTCTATCACATTACTGACCCAAGTCACCATTTTGAGTATTGCACCCCACAATTCTATTGGCTATGAACTTCAGTTCTTTATTCATTGTTCGTTGAAGCACTTTCTTTAAATTTTATTTGAAATGAATACTGTCTACGAATTTGACTGGTTTTAAATTGACAGCAATTTTGTTTGATTAAAACTCCTGTCACCCTCACTTGATATTTTAGTGCTCATAAGTAGTTTAGTTACAAAAGTGGACACTTGCAGATAAATGTGCATTTTTGTACTAGTTATGCAAGAATCCACAAAAGCATTGGTCTGTGGATACAGATTATGAGAATAGAAACGAATTATTTAGTAATTGCAATTTTTTTGGTTTGTCACAATTACTATTGAATCTGCAACACACCTGAAAACGTGTTTCCAGAAATAGTTATATTTGTGCATTTTTGCCAACTGCAGAAAGCTTGTTATGGGAAGTTTTTTACTTCATCAATTGCAGACAAGAATGTTGACTCTTTATGGGTTGGCAGCAACAATAATAGAATCCAGGAAAAACCTAGTTGCATCATGACAGAAGTATCTGGCTTCTTCATAAGAATTTTCTGCACTCTCTCCTCTCCACTCATTAGATTCCTAATTTTCCATTTTTTCTGTAACATTTATCTAAATCTTTATACCTTCTGTAAGTGATGAAACATAAAATGACTTATTGTGTATTTCAATGCCACAGTCGTTCCATGTGTCTTTATACATACAGTTACATTTTTAAAACAGAAGGCAGTTTTCCTTCAAATGATTATAGAGCAATGTTGGGGCACTATTAATTCTTAACAAAAAGCACAGAAGGGGGAAAGAAAAGTGAAGAACTTTGTAGGAACAATACACAGAATTTATCACACTTCACTCAGCCTTCTTAACAAATACCGTCATCCACATATCTTTCATTTAAAATGCAACTTTCAAAAAGTATTACCCTACACTTCTGATACATCAACTTATTGATTATATTGTCAATGGTCACAGTAGCGCATAAGTATTTCCAAACTGAATAAATGCTTGACACTATAGGTTAATGAATATAATTAGAATAAAGAAAATTATAACAAGAGAAACCTTTAGCTCAGTAAATGACATTATTTGACAGATCATAAATGTACATCATGCTCACTCATCACACGCTACAAAATAATTCCCACCTTAAGCAATATAATTGCTTTTCATTAAAAATTATATTATTCTAAGAGTGCATATCAAAAAATATCTTCTGAAAAATATTTTTAACAGAAACATAGCCCACTTACCTTCAGAGCAGTTGCTGCCTTTGAGAATTCAGGTACAAACTGCTGGCAATGTCCACACCAAGGGGCATAAAATTCAACTATCCATAATGCATCACTCTGAATAACCAATCTATCGAAATTTGCAGGATTCAGATCTACAACATCTGAACTTGAAGGATACAAGGCAGCCACCGACGACACTAAGCAAATCAGGGCACCTAAAACAGTTTGTCAGTTAACACTGTGTGTCTTTGTAGTGAGTTAGTTTCATGTTCCATGTATCATTTGCACAATGATTTGGAACAAGTCTTTTTACATTCACATTGTAAATGAATCTGTAAATATGGCTACATGCCAAACATTTACAAGTTTTTTTAATACATGTAAATGCGAGTTAGTTAATTCCTATTCGTCAGCCTTTACACATTACAATAATTGAAAGTAGTCTATCAAACATAAGGGGTTGTCAAAGAAATACTTTTTCGGTTTTCAAATTTTACTTCGTCCGTAGGGGAAAGTGATCAAAAATTTAGGTTGCAGCACTGTGCACTCATTTTTGGGTTTAAAAGCAACCTTAATGTGTAGTAATGAACGTCAGTTTTCCCTTGAGGTATTGTTATTATGTACATCATTGTTGCTTTTCAACTGTAGTGCGTTATTTACGGCGAACTTCATAGCGAAATATACTGTGAAGCAGTAGCCAGCATGCTCAACTAGTTAAACGGGTGTCTACAAGATCATCGTGGGTGAGCACCACATAATAGTTTTACAGCACAGTCCTGATCGCTGAAGACCAAGAGTTTCTCTCTTAAAGATGAAAATGACGACCGGTTATGAAGATGCTATAGATTTTTTTTTAATGAGAGGCAATATAATTATGGCATACATCTTTATAGGCAACTATCTTCAAACGGGATGTCTCTCGCCCTTATAAAATTTATTTTAAGCCTATATGATTTGTAAGTGCTTCACGTTCTCTTCTCTCTCTCTCCCTCTACCTTCTTTATGAGTAATGAAGGCAAAATAGTTATGGTGACCGGTGTTCAGCAATCTAAACGGAGTGCTATGTGTAAATAATTATTACGTGCAATCTTAATGACGATAATAATTAATAGATAGTTCTGTTAAGTTGTTTATTCTTTAAGATGGAGAGACTACTTTTATATAATGTCATTCATAGAATTTGTACTATTACAGAAAGTAATGTAACTTACCCCAAAAAACCGCCATTCTGAAGAAACAGTCTTATCAGTTCCTTTTTGTACTCTGCTAGCAGCAAATCCTCTCGTGTACACTTCACACCATCGAGTCAGCTAATACAAATCCAATAGTTAGACAACACGCTGCGTTGACACTAGACTACGCTTATATGTACAACAACTTCGTGTTTGAGTCTGATTGGTCCAGGCAATCTCCTGTGCAAAGTTTATCCATCTTTTGCGAAACGGCGTCGAAAATATAGTTTCCGAGGTTCAGGCGAACTGTAGCGCTTTTGTTTCAATTTTTCGTTAGATGCGAACCCAGTAAAGTTAACAAACGTTTCAATAAGCTCATGAAAAAAAATACTGACTGGTCGTGTTTTCTAAAATTTGCAGTATTTATCATTATGTATGTTGGCACGCCTGAAGTTTGAAAGCGCGCACTTTACAAGTAAGAAATGGTGCACTTCAAGAAGTCGTAGGAACCTACATGTTATATTGTTCATGTATTTCTAATGCTTCGTGCTAATTTAAATTTGAAACAAGATATAAAAATGTGGAGATCATTCTGCTACCGAAAAATATCATTTAAAGACGTCACAGATAGGTTTACATACCATTTTCAATGTTTTATTACAAATTTATAATGTAGATCATTATTATCCATATTTTTCTTGTGTAATCACATGCTTGATTATCAATCAAGAAATAGGATAAACTGGCCACAATTCGAAATAGGAAGTAAGAAGGTTTAAATTGTGGCTTCAGATACAGTTTTCGGCAATTTCCAGGAATGATTGCCTATCTATTATTAGACCTATACTATATAGAAATAAGCCACGAACAGATGCAGCTCAATCCAAATCTACTTAGGAGGTAGACAAGTCTTTTCTGACTATAGATGTATCTCACAAACGTTTAAGTAACACTGATACCAATATTCCATGATTCGAACATCATATTCCTCTTAAGAATTATAGTAGACATAGAATTAATATTTGTCATGAATGGCCAACAAAACTGCACATGACATACTAAAAGTTTCTTGATTTCCGTAAAGGATTTGACTCATACCACACCTACACTTACCGTCAAAAAGTTCGATCATATGGAGTATCAAGTGAAATTTATGACTTGACTTAGAGCTTTTTGGTAGAGAGGATGCAGCATCTTATTTTGGATGGAGAATCATTGTCTAACATAGAAGTAACTTCAGTTATGCCCCAGTGAATTTTGTTGGGACACTTGGTGGTCCTGTTGTATATTAATGACCTTGCAGACAATATTAATAGTAACGTCAGACTTTTTGCAGGTGATGCAGTTATCTATAATGAAGTATTATCTGAAAGAAGCTGCATAAATATTCAGTCGGATCTTGATAAGATTTCAAAGTGGCGCAAAGTTTGGCAACTTGCATTAAATGTTAGAGCAATAAAACTGTGCACGTCACAAAACGAAAAAAAAACGAGTATCCTATGACTGTAATAATATCAATGAGAAAGGAGGTAGACTTCGTTTTATTGGTAGAATACCTGGGAACTGCAACAATCTACAAAGCAAATTGCTTACAAATCACTCATGAAACTGGTTATAGAATATTGCTTAAGTGTGTGGGACTCGCACCAAACAAGACAAACAGAGGATGTTGAACATATACAGAGAAGGGCAGCACGAATCGTCACAGGTTTGTTTGACCTGTGGGAGAGTGTCACTAAGATGTTGAAAGAAGTGAACTGGAAGACCCTTGACGATAGACATAAACTATCCCGAGAAAGTCCATTAACAATATTTCAAGAACGGCTTTCAATGATGACTCTAGAAATGTACCACAGTCCTCTACGTATTGCTCACATAGAGGTCATGAGAATAAGAATAGAATAATTACAGCATGCACAGACACATTCAAACATCCATTCTTCCCACACTCCATATGTGAATGGATTGGTAAGAAACTAATGGGATGTCTGCGATGCACTTCACTGTGGATTGCAGAGTATAGATGTAGGTGTAGTGTTTTACAGACAATGTCCAAATTTCCTAACCAAAGAGAAGGCACATCTAGTTAGTTGTAGGCATAAACCAGCATTTTATAAATCTGACTTAACTTAATGAATTTGTAGACATGATAATTTATGTAGGACTACTATTAAAAATAATCATTTGAAAAATAAAGTAGTGCTTCAATAGGGAACACTTAAATTTTTCATTATAGCCTATGTAATGAGGAAGATGCGAAGTAAAAATAAAAAGAATAGATATTTTTGTGCAGATGCCAGGCAGAACATTTTGTTTGAATTCAAAATAAAAGTTTGAAAACTGAACTACAACAGCCAACATCTTGTTTTTGTGCCTATATACTTTTTCTTTGTTATATTTCGTTGTCTGTCATTAACTTTGTTTCTTTTCCGTAGCGTTTGTCCTGTCTAGTACAGGGTCCGCTTTTGTGAGATACGGTAAACTTTATCTCCAATATTTAACTTTGTGCCCAGATGCTGTTTCTGACAGCACAATTGTGAAGATGATGTAAAAGAGGGTAGATGTGTGTGCCAGCTGCTGTGAACCATGTAAACTATTTTCTTTGTGTTATTGTATATAATTGTTTGGGTATTGTATTCTTTGAGATGGAATTTGGGGACAAGCCCAACATTTGCCTAAACAAGTGTAGGAAACAATCTAAAACCACACTTAGGCTGGCCGCTGTACCAGCCCATGGTCATTACCTGCCACGCAGATTCGATCTGGATCTGGGTCAATTCCCTGTCTCGCAAAGTAGAGCGCTGTGCATTACGTTTTCGAGCATGTCTTGTCTGTTATCATTTGATTGTTCACACTCCCATCCCATGACATCACGTTTTTGTAAATATGATGTGCAGATCAAGCATCTAATTGACTCTCTAAGTAACTGATTGAGGCCTAGGATAGATATGTTATGTGGAAATTTAATGGTTAAGGCTTAGAAAACATTTCAAATAATTGAAGGTGACTGTCAAGAAACGCCAGTCCCTTAAACTGGAAGTGTAACAAAATCAGTATTAAAACTGGAACGAGATTCCACAGAATAGAAAACAACATAGCTTCATTTATAAAATTTTAATTAAACCTTTTTTTATCTCATAATTGATTCAGAGCTTTGTCCACTGTCGAGTGGTAGAAAACTGTTAATATGAAAATAGACAGACATTAAATGTGGAAAGACAATTCTTCACTATTCGCTAGACAACCAAGACATATTTCTCTGATGTAATGCAATGATATGTAAAAGTGCCACTACATTAAATCTGATGAGATTATTCTACATTTCAGACGTGAAAGAGCTATGATTTTGATATTTTACAATAATCAAACGACATAGTGAGCCATAAGGGTGACACATACTATCTGGCAAGATATCACCTAATTCTGGTCCTTGTCGTAAGATGAAGTCTATCTGCTAAGGATAATCCATAGTCCACTGATGTATGCTCTTGAACGAGGACCCTGCAATGTGTGCTGTTGTGTCATACAGACTGCAGTACTAGAATGTAAAATGAGTGTATTTTCTAGACCCTAATTACGTAATTAATCACGAAGATCTGGGCTAATTACACAACTATATGCATAGCGCTGCACAAGGACGGCATAAAATCGGGATATAGCGCAAAAATTGACGGTACCGTACAAATGGTCTTATGCTGCTGGGAAATAAATTTGCAATACCACTCGAAACTGACGCTAATATCGATCCTAATTACATAATTAATCATAAAGATCGGTCCTAAGTACACAACTACAGCCAAGGCGCTGCACAAGGATGGCATAAAATCGCAATATAGCGCAAAAACAGACGATACCATACAACTGGTGTTATCCTGCTCGGAAAAAAATTCGCAATACCACTCGAAACCAACGACAGAAACACTCAAACTCTACCCTACACCGTTAAGCTAGGGGGAGAAGGGTGGGTTTTAAGGTAGTATCTTTATCCTTTCTCGTGAGAAATATGTTCAACTAACTAGATGCGGGTGTTGGACAAAGAGAAGTTTAAAAAGTATATTACCTGCAAGCATTCAGCATCTATCGCTGTCTGACATCAGAGTTCACTACACACGCCTACTAAAAATCACCCTACAACCCAGCTAACCGAAGTCAATACATACTATCACAGCTGATGCAAAAAATGCATCACAGTTCTAATTACACTTCGAAATTGTCATGAAAAAACCTGCACTCGTATTGAACGGGTCATAATGCAGCACATATACTGGGGAAAATTGTCGTCCTAAAAGACTGCAGAGGGGGTGGTAATTGAACATGCGTTCTCCTCCATGTACAATCACAAACTGCCGAAAATCGAAGCCTTCTCACCACCTACAGGGTGGATGGACCGAGGGAGGGAGGTACTCCGCCAACAGCCTCGTGGCTTGTGATGGCCTCTGTCCACTTTGAAGCGATGGTCCTTCGCCAGCACAGAAGAAGGAGATAAAAGGACGGCTCTCCTAAATGTATCTTGGTCGTCTAAAGTATAGTGATGCAGACCCGCCCTAATGGTTAGGGGACGCAGCTGCTTTCCTTGTAAGAGGTGTTCTCCGTTTCTAACGATCATTTTATATAGGACTGAAGCAAGCATAGCATAATTTCTGAACTGTGATCGAATGTGAACAGTGGACGCTATAAATCTCTGGAGAGCTACGTTGTGCACCTATCACACCGAGCTTCTGTTTTAAGGAAGTGGCTTTTTTGTTTTACTGTTTCTTACTATTGTTTATCGCAGAGAAACCTGCAAGAAGGATATATGTCATGCGCTGAGATATATTTCTTACAGTGGAATATTAAAAGCGCTACATTCCAAGTGACAGATAGGTCGGAAACTCAAGCGATCTAACATTATAGCCTGTTTTATGTGCAGAACTGTGTAGCCTTAGGAGTGTGTGTGTTTATGTTCTCTCTTACCAATACCCTCCTGGTAATGATCCCAGACACTAGAACAATACTTTAAAATTGATAGTGTAGTTGATTTACGTAAAATGCTTCGAACTCCATCCATCTGGTGCTCTGTCATGCATAAAAACCACCCGTTTCTTGTTCTTCTTAACTGTCTGCTAATACAGCACAATACTTTCAAATCTGTTACTATACACCGATAAGCGGTGCTAACCCTCTCGACATAGGTACGTCTGGAGAAGTTTTGTGCACTTGGACGGGCAAGGACTCAGCATGCTCCATTCATTCACGAGACGCGGAATGTAGCAGACTACCACTGGTCAGCTGCAGATTAAATTGGTAATGGTGCTACAGGGCAGGCTGGTCAAAGACAGTGCGAGAGGGTCTTTCAGTTTCTAATTTTATCCTAAGACTGCGAGAATGCTCTGTGACTCCCATCTGCATAGAGACGGATCGTAAATTAAGCACTTGGTTCAAGGTGTTAGAAATATGTTGAGTGCTGTCTGGTATGCTTTGATGATGTAAGTGTTCGAGAATTAACATTGAATGGGCATGCTGCACAGTCATCTTTCTACATTCGAAATGATACACAAAATAGAGAAGGGGCGGTTTAGCTATGATACTGAAATTCGGAAACATGCTGTCGCATCATTGGTTGGTGTTGAAATTGCAGTAAAATTACTAAAATTGTTCGCACTATCAACTGTGCTACTTATTATTACAATACATCGACGGTGTCTTTCCATTCCATCTGTCCATGGGCACGCTGTTGGATACCACATAACGATTGGCTGACATCGCTTGTCTGAGTTGGAGAAAGAGTTTTGGTGGAGGGGCTGCACCTTCTTGGGGGAGGCTAGTACCGAAACAGTGATCGCGTACGTGACTGCAATATGAGGAATCAGTTGAAATGGAACGCAGAGCTATCATCTAGTCTGTAACTGTGACGGATGAGTTTAAATGTAGAGGTCGTCAATCACCTTCGCCCAGCAGTTTAGAAACTCGCCACAATGCCGTCAAATTCTTCCAGATTCCTTATGTTGTAACTAACTGTCTTTTCTTTAAAATAAATCATCCAGTGTGTGTGGAGTGTTATGGCAGCAGCAGTAACAACCTGATTTACACCATGCGACGTCAAGTTTTCTGCGAGAGGCAATGGATCAGAACGTGTTAATGTCAGTTTAGAACCTGACACAGACGTCGAAGTCATGGTGGAAAAATAAAATGTCTGACAGTGTACAAAGCGTGTTACAGCAGAAAAAAAGCAATGTTTCAAACAATGACACAGGGTCACAGGGAGCATCTCTTGATACTTACAGTATAGTCTGTGGGATACGATCATCCTCCTACAGTGCCGGCCGGAGTGGCCAACGGTTCTAGGCGCTTCAGTCGGGAACCGCGCGACCGCTACGGTCGCAGGTTCGAATCCTGCCTCGGGCATGGATGTGTGTGATGTCCTTAGGTTAGTTAGGTTTAAGTAATTCTAAGTTCTAGGGAACTGATGACCTCAGTAGTTAAGTCCCATAGTTCTCAGAGCCATTTGAACGATTTAGAGCCTCCTACAGTACAGGTGATGAAACTTTAAACTGGTCTGTACAGTGGATCAATACCTGTATGTTTAATATATCGTCACATGTGCTCAATGCCAGCGCACATACAGTATTTGTTTTCGATATATTGGAGGAGAGAGATGCGGTAAAAATCTTATCGAGTACTCTATCGGATGAAGTTAGTGGACTTTTATAGTTCGTAATTTTTCTCTGTTGGATGGTACAGAATAATGAAGATGGCATGTTGGGGTTTTAGACGTGAATGGGCCCTGAGGTACGCGGATCTGTAGTACTGGTATGTCGTTGGGGACCGCCCCCACAGTGCAGTAGCAAAATCCTCGTCCTTCTCCCACTTCCTGTTTCCATCGAATGGTCAAAACACAGTCCTGTCGCAGTAACCCAGCTTAGCCTTTTTACATGGGTTGCAGAAGGTGGTAGATATAGCTGTCTCTGACTTCTGCTCAGTTCTGACTTACATTGGAACGATCACATGTGCAAAGCTACAGCGATGGTAGCGCTGAGTCTGAGGGGCAATTGCAAGATGCATAGGGACTACCTAAAACCACATTGGAATTTTACTGTAGCAGATAGGCTCGAGAAAGGTGACTCGTTTAGAGATATGAGAGTACCAGAAATATGATTCACTAGTGGCTGTAATCATTAAAGTACTACTCCGTAGGATCCATTGCAGGTATGTGTCTGAATGGAAAGACTTGACTCCAAATCCGAGACAGCATTTCTACCGAAAGCGTAGCACTAGAGATCTGAAACTCTAGTGTACATTTCTTACGACCTCAATCAGCACATCATCTACTACTGTTTGTGATCCTTCTCAATCAACCATCGCCTATAACCCAGTCGATATATCACCGAACCTCTGACATGGCTTCGAGACAGAATGCAATACAAATACTGGAGAAACATCTAGTGGCGGTGGCGGCGTGAGGCAGTCGAAAATACCTGTTTCATTCAACGCTCCTTAGCCGAACCACTTTCAAAATTTGTTAATTTGTTACAAGATTGCACCGTCGGCGACGTGTAACCGCACAATTGGGCTGATACTATACACTCTGGCGATCACTGTCTATATTCAGTGTCATGGTATTTGTCTGTAAAAAACCACTTCATTCAGAGGTAATGCCATATGTAGATTTATAAAGCGAGTATTGCTTTTAACATGGATACTTATATGCACCTGTAGAACCAGGACCGCTTGTGTTGGTAAAATGGTTGTGGTTTTTAACATCTGGCTGTTTGTAAGACGATTACGCCTCTTGTTCTAGGACACAGTGATACCGCTAGCAAGAAAACTTATGAGGCACGTCCACCCATCGTTGATTTTCGGTCAGTATTATTTCGTATCGCCAGCAATTAGTTACTGACTAAAGATTATACTTAGTAGTAGGGGATTGTCATAGGTTCGTCTTGAGCATCAGGCTTATAAAGTATGTGTTTGTGTTCTGACAGCCGGCCGGTGTGGCCGAGCGGTTCTAGGCGCTTCAGTCTGGAACTGCGAGACCGCTACGGTCGCAGGTTCGAATCCTGCCTCGGGCATGGATGTATGTCATATCCTTAGGTTAGTTAGGTTTAAGTAGTTCTACGTCTAGGGGACTGATGACCTCAGAAGTTAAGTCCCATAGTGCTCAGAGCCATTTGAACCATTTTGTGTTCTGACATGTGCAAAGGAAATGACTAGGTCCAGTCGTAAAGGAGGTATTGATTTGACGTGGAATACTGTGATAGCAAAGGGATAAGTATGTCAAGTCATAAGAATGGTACAGATATTGCTATTTCCACAGCCACATCTGTCAGCAGGGTGTATTTCCGATACTTCGCTCATTGTCGAATATCGTTCAATTGAAACCGCAATCCTAACATTTAATTGTAAGTATAGCGATCAAATACATATCTGACCGATTTCTTAGGATGATTCTGTCTACGCGTGCTTGGCGCGGCGGCGGCGGTGTCCTGTGGGGGAAATGATTCACGTTTCCCACTAACAGCAGGAGCCATCCGAATGGAGAGGCCTGTTGAATGTAGTTGACTTAACCATCTCGTCCTCTAGACGGCCCAATAACGGACTAATACTTAGTATGTGTTGGACAACTTTTGTGATTGCCTGGAAATTTGAGAAGATTCAATATGGACGTGTGTTTGCACTGGACCATTATTCCCTCCCATGTAAATTGTCCAATTGACTCTTTCTTCATATTTCCTGTCTTTATTTTGTTGAGAGAAGATCGATTATGGTGTATGTTGAGTGCATCTAGCAGGTGGAAGACAGGTGGACGACACGTTTTCTGGTTCTCTAGACATGAGAGACACCTTAGTTGACTTTGTAAATTATAAGGATGATTTGGAATCTGTTATATCACCGACATCGGTATTCGCAAGTGCAAATATCAGTTTCTTCTATTTTTTCGAGTTTTCATGTAAAGGTCTTTGCAGACGGGATAAGTTTCTCAGTTGAACGCAAGAAGCTATACTGACTTTGCTCATAAAAATGAAGGAAAAAGGACTTTGTCTATTTTAGTGGAAAGAGGACATTTATTATCATCGCGAATGTTTTTTTTTCTAAATAGTTGCTTTATTGTGGCACAACTTGACTAGAAGAAGGGATCGGTTGGTAGGACATGTTCTGAGGCATCAAGGGACCACCAATTTGGTACTGGAGGGCAGCGTGGAGGGTAAAAATCGTAGAGGGAGACCAAAAGATGAATACACTAAGCAGATTCAGAAGGATGTAGGCTGCAGTAGGTACTGGGAGATGAATAATCTTGCACAGGATAGAGTAGCATGAATAGCTGCATCAAACCAGTCTCAGGACTGAAGACCACAACAACAACATTACAGAAGTCGAGTTGATGTTAAATAACCCAGTGCAGAATGGTGCGTGAGTTCTCTACGAGACCATGGCTGTCGCTTGGTCTCTTGGAGCGTCCTACATGACGTTATAAACAAAAGTGTTTTCCATTCCAGAACGAGAGGCCTATTGGAGGCTTTGGGGGTGTGTCTAGTCTGTGACAGCTCGTCGCCACAGCTGCGCCCCCTAACCGTTATGGGGGGCTGCATCACTATGCTTTAGACGACCAAGATGCATATGGGAGTGCCGTCCTTTCACCTCCTGCTTTTATGTTGGCGAAGTACCATCGCTTCGAAGCGGACAGCGGCCATCACAAGCCGTGTGGCTGTCAGTAGAGTAGCTCCCTCCCGCGGTCCATTGACCCTGCAGGTGATGAGAGGGCTTCGATTTTCTGCAGTTTCTTATTGTACATGAAGGAGAGCGCATGTTGAATTACCATCCCCTCTGCAGTCTTTTAGGACAACGATTTTCCCCAATACATGTGCTGCATTATGACCCAGTCAATACGAGTGCTGGTTTTTTCACGACACTTTCAAATTGTAATTGGAACTGTGACGCATTTTTGCCATCAGATGTGATAGCGTGTATTGGCTTCGATTAGCTGGGCTGTAGGGTGATTTTTAGTAGGCGTGTGTAGTGAATTCTGATGTCAAACAGTGAAATATGATGTATACTTGCAGGTAATATACTTTTTAAACTTCTCTCTGTTCAACACCCGCATGTAGTTAGTTGAACATATTTCCCACGAAAAAGAATATGGATAGTACCTTAAACCCCACCCTTTTCCCCCTAGCTTGTAGGTGTAGTGTTTCTGTCGCTGGTTTCGTGTGGTATTGCGAAATTTTTCCGAGCAGGATAACACCAGTTGTATGGTATCGTCAGTTTTTGCAGTGTATTGCGCTTTTTTGCCGTCGTTGTGTAGTGCTATGCATATAGTTGTGTAATTAGCCCAGATCTTCGTGATTAATTACGTAATTAGGATTGATATTTGCATCAGTTTCCCGTCCAAAACAAATAAAGTACACTAACCTAACCTTCCTCTCCCGCATCTGGACAGTTTCTATGTGTTAGGGGTGCACTTAGGCTTTCCATTCAGTAGAATCAGGGTTCGAGTCGCTGATATGTTGCGTTTTTTATGTGCACTCAGTGTTTGTGCACTGCATTATTTTCGGGTGTTTAAGTGTTGTGGGCGTGTTTTGCATAGCGTTACACACGCATTATTTCAGTGATCTACGAATAGGTTGACGTCTGTATGCTGTGTACTGGATTATTTCGGTAATTTCCGAGTTGTTTGCATCCCCGCACATCAGTGTACTGTATTATTTATGAGTAGTTTCCAGGTCTGCAACCCGTATACTGTGACCCCAAGCATGTCAGAGTGAGTGTTTGTATCAGCGTAATAAATAAACAACGTGAAATCCGTCCCGAAATAAATTGTTCCAAAAATTAATAAAGTACATTCCTTCCTCTCACCAGCAGCCCATGACAGGCTGATTTTTTTCCCCGCCAATTTTCCCTAAAGACCGCTGGGGGGGGGGGGGGGGGGGGGGATGGGGAGGCTCGGGCACATGTGCAGCTGAGAAAAACACATGATGTCATCATGATGCTGTGCTCCTTTTGACTGAACTGCACGATAACGTGACCTATCATGATGCCTTGTAGCGGTGAACTCACAAACTAGTTCAGTTCTTTGGTTTGCAGGATCGGAGGCAGTTGTCTCTTGTGGGGTGGGAGCTGAGACATGTTTCTATGTGTTGTGTTATGCAAAGCATTTATTTGCAGGACTGTACTCTTCCTCTTCATACGTTAAAGCATTAATGCTTGCTACCATTCTTCATGTAGGAGGCTATGGCTGCACTCCTAGCTGAATGAGTGCATGTAATACTGCTATTCATACTCCCCCTGCCTGGCACCGACATTTTCTCATGCTCCTTCCACACCAACAACTGAACAAGCACTGATACTGCAGGTAGATAATAAATTTAAACAAATTTATACAAAATGAGATTTTCACTCTGCAGCGGAGTGTGCGCTGATATGAAACTTCCTGGCAGATTAAAACTGTGTGCCTGACCGAGACTCGGGACCCGAGTTCGAGTCTCGGTCAGGCACACAGTTTTAATCTGCCAGGAAGTTTCAAATTTATACAAATTTAAACAAATTATATTCGAATTGAATGGCACCATGAGCAGTCTCTATTGGGGGCAACACCATACTAACTCCCCTCAGCTGCAGGAGTAAGTTCTTAGAGGAAAATTCCCGCCAAAATTCGAAATTCCTGGCCATTTTTCAAGAGGATAACGCACCATCATGCAAAAAAGTCGAAAAGCGGGACGAGGGACCCGTACAAGCACATAATTCAATTTCCCGCCAAAATTCAGACTCCCCACCATGGGGGGTCATGGCAGGGGGGCGTGGTACTTTCCTGCAAAAAACCGACATCTTTGATAATGGTACTTGCGTCATCAGCTGACGGCACAGCCGCCATCTTTGATGACGTCAGAGTGGGGCCGCACAGGCCTTGTCCCCCTACTCATGTAACTGTGATGGAATGTTTGTCTTATGAAATACAGCCACCAGAGAGCATGCGTGGAAGGAAAGTGGTGTAACAAAAGTCAGTTAAGTTGAAATTTTTGTAATGTAACAAAATACAACCAAGTTGAAGTTTCTGTGGTATCTCTTAATGTTACATCACTTAAAACTGAGACTTCACACATAAAATTGCAGAATGCCACTAGATAAGGCGGCACTTTCGTTGCGTGTGTGAAACCAGCTTTGTTGGTGATGAAATTGCAGTGATACGATTGTAATCATCTGTAGAATCGTTACTAATCCACATAAACAGATGGCATGGCCTCTTATTATCTGAACACGATATTTTCGTACTTGGCCTCCTGTGGCAGTTATCGGAAACTCGCGGAAACATTACAATAAACAAGTACAGTGGTGAATAAGGAAAATACATCGCAATGTGAATGAAATATGGAAATTTGTGATAAGTTACTATGAGACCAAACTGCTGAGGCAGACTTACACACTACTTAATCTAACTTAAACTAACTTACACTAAGGACAACACACACACACACACACACACACACACACACACACACACACATACACACACACACACACACTCACATGCCCAAGGGAAGAATCGAACCTCCTACGAGCAGAGCCGCGCGAACCGTGGCAAGACGCCTTAGACCACGCGGTTACCTCGCGGCGCCCAATGTGAATGACTTTTTTCGTTCTCCACAAAGTGGGCGGGCTGGTAGCAGATGAAAACCGCTCTTCAGCCAAAGGTTACATAACTGAATTTAAAAGATAGTTAAAATACATAAAAGACTAGACTAGACTAGAATAGTCCAATAATGTTCCACAATTGCTAAACCCATATGGGAGTTGTATACACATCCTGATCTCCTTCTCCTCCCACTCTCTGTCTATCTCCTTCTCTACCTCTCTTTGTCCATCTCCTCCTCTTCCCCTTTCTCTCTGTCCATCTCCTCCTCTTCCCTCCTCTTTATCCATCTGCTCCTCCTCCCCTTCTCACTGTCCAACTCCATCGCCCCGCCCCCAGTCTCTCTCCATCTCCTCCTTCCCCTCTCTCTGTCCATTTTCTCCACCCCCCTCCCCATATCTTTCTGTCTCCTTCCCTTTCTCTGACCCTGAGCCTTGTTTGTTGTTACTGCAAACGAAACCACTATTGGAAAATGAAGACACTTAAAATGGATGGGCAAGTCAGTTGGGATCACTAATACAAGGGATACACGAGAGAGCTCTCCAGCTGCTAGATCTGTAAGGATAATAGCTCCAACAGCAGTATTTCTCACAGTTTTAACCAGTGAACAAACAGGACAGCAAAGTTTTAGATGATCCAGATTCTACAGTAGTATTCTGATCATAAGTCAATAAGCCATAAATACATTTTTCTTTCCCCCTAATACTGATTGTGGTGAGAAAACAAACCAACATGCCGTTGTCTATCCAATACTTTTTTAAAATTATATATAACGAGACAGAACATATGTGGAAGAAAAGATTTGTCCAATATATTAAATGCCCTGACATCTAAGTTAAAACTCAATGCGAGAAAGAAAACGTATCTGTACTTTTTCACAGCACACCATTTTCTCTCTCACTGTCACTTTAAACTAAAGGCAATATATTATAGTTAAAGAAAAAACGCAGAAGAGCCAAAGAAATTGGCACACCTGCCTAATATCCTGTAGGGCCGCTGTGAGCACACTGAAGTGTCACATCACGACGTGGCATGGACTCGACCAATGTCTGAAGTTGTGCTGGAGGGAACTGATATCATGAATCATGCAGGGCTGAACATAAATCCGTAAGAGTACGAAGGGGTGGAGATCTCTTCTGAACTGCACGTTGCAAGGCATCCCAGATATGCTCAATAATGTTCATGTCTCGGGAGTTTGGTGGACAGCGGAAGTGTTTAAACTCAGAAGAGTGTTGCTGTAGCCACTCTGTAACAATCCTGGGCGTGTGGGGTGTCGCATTGTCCTGCTGCAGTTTCCCAAATCCGTCGGAATGCACAATGAACATTAATGGATACAAGTGATCAAACAGGATGCTTACGTACGTGTCACCTGTCAGAGTCGTATCTAGACGTATATGGGTCTCATATCACTCCAACTGCACACGCCCCACACCATTACAGAGCCTCCAACAGCTTGGGTTCATGAGGTTGTCTCCATACCCGTACACGTCCATTCGCTCGATGCAATTTGAAACGAGATTCTTCCGACTAGGCAACATGTGTCCAGTCATCAACAGTCCAATATCGGTGTTGACGGGCCCACGCGAGGCATAAAGCTTTGTGTTGTGCAGTCATCAAGGTAGACGAGTGCACTTTCGGCTCCGAAAGCCCATATCGATGATGTTTCGTTGAATGTTTCGCGCTCTGACACTTGTCGACGGCCCAGCATTGAAATTTGCGGAGTGGTTGCACTTCTGTCATGTTGAACGACTCTCTTCAGTCGTCGTTGGTTCCGTTCTTGCAGTATCTTTTTCCGGCCGGCCTCAGCGATGTCGGAGATTTGATGTTTTACCCGATTCCTGATATTCATGGTACACTCGTGAAGCGTTCGTGCGGGAAAATCCCCACTTCATCACTACATCGGAGACTCTGTGTCCCATCGCTCGGGCGCCGACTGTAATACCACGTTCAAACTCACTTAAATTTTGATAACCTGCAATTGTAACAGCAGTAACCGATCTAATAACTGCGCAAGACACTTCCCTTACATAGACGTTGCTGACCGCAGCGCCATATTCTGCCTCTTCACATATCTTTGAATTTCAATACGCATGCCCATACCAGTTTCTTTGGCACTTCAGTGTATATAGCCTATGTCTGTTCAAATGTTAACAGAGTATCGTGTAACAATTTCAAGTACTCAGTCAAGAACTTTTCGAGGTTTTTGGTAACAACCTTAAACTATGACTTGTCTTCATATATAAGTAAAGATTTTATACATATGTGGGAATAACAGGCAGCTGGGTTCGATTAGAATGATGTACAGACCCCGTGGCGACGTATTCTACACTTTATTGCCGTTGGAATAAACCGAACATACACTACTGGCCATTAAAATTGCTACACCACGAAGATGACGTGCTACAGATGCAAAATCTAACCGACAGGAAGGAGATGCTGTGATATGCAAATGATTAGCTTTTCAGAGCATTCACACAAGGTTGGCGCCGGTGGCGACACCTGCAACGTGCTGACATGAGGAAAGTTTCCAACCGATTTCTCATACACAAACAGCAGTTGACCGGCGTTGCCTGATGAAACGTTGTTGTGATGCCTCGTGTAAGGAGGAGAAATGCGTACCATCACGTTTCCGACTTTGATAAAGGTCGGATTGTAGCCTATTGCGTTTGACCGAGCGAGGTGGCGCAGTGGTTAGAACACTGGAGTCGCATTCGGGAGGACGACGGTTTAATCCCTTCTCCAGCCATCCTCATTTAGGTTTCCCGTGATTTCCCTAAATTGTTTCAGGCAAATGCCGGGCTGATTCCTTTGAAAGAGCACGGCCGATTTCCTTCCCCATCCTTCCCTAACCCGAGCTTGTGCTCCGTCTCTAATGACCTCGTTGTCGACGGGACGTTATAAAACACTAACCTAACCTAACCTATTGCGTTTGCCGTTTATCGTATCGCGACATTGCTGCTCGCGTTGGTCGAGATCCAATGACTGTTACCAGAATATGGAATCGCTGGGTTCAGGAGGGTAATACGGAACGCCGTGCTGGATCCCAACGGCCTCGTATCGCTAGCAGTCGAGATGACAGGCATCTTATCCGCATGGCTGTAACGGATCGTGCAGCGACGTCTCGATCCCTGAGTCAACAGATGGGGATGTTTGCAAGACAACAACCATCTGCACGAACAGTTCGACGACGTTTGCAGCAGCATGGACTATCAGCTCGGAGACCATGGCTGCGGTTACCCTTGACGCTGCATCACAGACAGGAGCGCCTGCGATGGTGTACTCAACGACGAACCTGTTTGCGCAAACGTCATTTTTTCGGATGAATCCAGGTTCTGTTTACAGTATCGCGATGGTCGCATCCGTGTTTGGCGACATCGCGGTGAACGCACACTGGGAGCGTGTATTCGTCATCGCCATACTGGCGTGTCACCTGACGTGATGGTATGGGGTGCCATTGGTTACACATCTCGGTCATCTCTTGTTCGCATTGACGGCACTTTGAACAGTGGACGTTACATTTCAGATGTGTTACGACCCGTGGCTCTACACTTCATTTGATTCCTGCGAAACCCTACGTTTCAGCAGGATAATGCACTACTGCATGTTGCAGGTGTTGTACGGGCCTTTCTGGCTAGCACATTCTCCAGATCTATCACCAACTGAAAACGTCTGGTCAATGGTGGCCGAACAACTGGCTCGTCACAGTACTCCAGTCACTACTCTTGACGTACTGTGGTATCGAGTTGAAGCTGCATGGGCAGCTGTACCTGTACACGCCATCCAAGCTCTGTTTGACTTAATGCCCAGGCCTATCAAGGTCGTTATTACGGCCAGAGGTGGTTGTCCTGGGTACTGATTTCTCAGGGTTTATACACCCAAATCGCGTGAAAATGTAATCACATGTCAGTTCTAGTATAATATATTTGTCCAATGAATACCCGTTTATCATCTGCATTTCTTCTTGGTGTAGCAATTTTAATGGCCAGTAGTGTAAATAAGAAACACTCACGCGAGCCGCACAGCTCAAGTGACAAGCGGCAACTGGCGATCAAAGGTCATGAACTTAAGGTACAGGTAACGTGTCCACAGTTGCTGCAGTAGATTAGTTGGCTGGCGTCGACACTGGCGGTCGATATTGCCACAGAACGCCCCATTTCCAGTGCGGAGCACCATGTCGTAGTGTAGGAGGCAATGGTTCACTCCCATTCATAGTTCTCTAGGAACAGTGGGGGGCAGAGCGGTCTACCGTACTGCGAACAGGGAGTGTCACTGTCGGCAATGTTTGTGACATGAAGAATGGTCTCCAGTTCTGGTGTCGAAGTTGCTGTATCGGGTTGGAGATCCATGTCAGACTGATTGGAGTTGGGGGGTGGTTGAGCTAGTGCTCTTGCGGTATTGAGAACGTTTGCTCCCCTGTTTGTAGTACTTTGTACCGGCTGGTGTATGGTTGCTGGAGTGTGGCACAGACTGTGTTATTGCGTAGTATTGTGTGAAAGCATTTGCTTAGCCCCTTGTGGATGAAGGTTGGTCGTAACCCATGGGCATGTGGTGGGGCTATGTGGGAGCTGTTGATGTGGTAGCCCTGAGGTTGTAAGTGGTGGGGATGCCCAGTGAAAGTCTGCTGGGAAGGCAAAGCTTTCGCCGTACAACACCTCTGCAAGTAAAGACTTGAGGTCATCCGCGTATGCTGCCCAGGTGCCTTACAGAAGCGAGGGTAGTTCATCTGCCCATTGCGTGTCATGGCGAAATATGAAGGACTTCAGAATCTAATGCCACCTTTCCACTAACCTGTTGCTCTGAGGGTAGTAGGCTGTAGTATGGAACAGTTGCATGTCGCTTAGTTCTCACTGCTCAGTGAAGAGGATGAATCCAAATTCTTGGCACTGGTCAGTTGTGATGGTTTAAATTTGAGCCATAGATATAGTCCACCGCTGTATAAATATTGTATGCAGCCGCTGGAAACATTTGAAGATTTTTGATCGTCATATTATTGGCGAAAGAGGAAGAGTCACCTTTTGTTTTCTATGTCTTGCGCCAGATCGGACGTACGTGGCACACCGCCATTAATACTACATATATTTCATTATTTTATTCGCGAGCTGCAACCAAGCGGTACTCGTAATCACATCATGTAAGTGTACTTTTAATTATGTTTTCATTTCAAAATATAGTTATTACTAACCTATTTATGTTTTTTTGTGTCTTTAGTTATTGTAAGATTGTTGGGTGACTTGGCATGGCAAAAGGTTCCGTATTTTTGAGCAAAAAGTCGTCCACCTCGAACCACCGTCGTCTTCGGGTGCTGTCTTTTCACGAAGTCCGATATTAGAAAAATTACACAGAGAAGAAAACGGTTAAGAAATACATGAACAGACCTTTAACGTAAATGCAATGGACATACGCTGAGAGTTTGTTTAAATTTTCTTAAACTGATTACTTTAATTCATTGTACAGTCTCGATCCAGTCACGAAGAACCCAAAAAAAAAAAAAAAAAAATTAATTAAATTGGCGACTTCGTGTCTCGACGCATTGTTATATGTACTGTACTGTCTTCCTTTTGTTACATGTTTATTGCAAACGACATACGAGATGGGAATACACTGAAGTAAGACTAATTACTGTAACGGATGTCGACACCTGAAATTACGCTGCAATCGCGGATACAAGGTAAGGCACCGCTTCTTTACGTTAGCAATCTTGCCCAAGCACTCTGTATTATCGTATCATGCTTGGTAGATCTATCACAATTTTCTGTTTCCTTAGCAGTGATTTTCAGCTACAGCGTGGTTTCTAAAATTATTGTCATTGTTCGTACAGTGGAACAATATACACTCCTGGAAATGGAAAAAAGAACACATTGACACCGGTGTGTCAGACCCACCATACTTGCTCCGGACACTGCGAGAAGGCTGTACAAGCAATGATCACACGCACGGCACAGCGGACACACCAGGAACCGCGGTGTTGGCCGTCGAATGGCGCTAGCTGCGCAGCATTTGTGCACCGCCGCCGTCAGTGTCAGCCAGTTTGCCGTGGCATACGGAGCTCCGTCGCAGTCTTTAACACTGGTAGCATGCCGCGACAGCGTGGACGTGAACCGTATGTGCAGTTGACGGACTTTGAGCGAGGGCGTATAGTGGGCATGCGGGAGGCCGGGTGGACGTACCGCTGAATTGCTCAACACGTGGGGCGTGAGGTCTCCACAGTACATCGATGTTGTCGCCAGTGGTCGGCGGAAGGTGCACGTGCCCGTCGACCTGGGACCGGACCGCAGCGACGCACGGATGCCCGCCAAGACCGTAGGATCCTACGCAGTGCCGTAGGGGACCGCACCGCCACTTCCCAGCAAATTAGGGACACTGTTGCTCCTGGGGTATCGGCGAGGACCATTCCCAACCGTCTCCATGAAGCTGGGCTACGGTCCCGCACACCGTTAGGCCGTCTTCCGCTCACGCCCCAACATCGTGCAGCCCGCCTCCAGTGGTGTCGCGACAGGCGTGAATGGAGGGACGAATGGAGACGTGTCGTCTTCAGCGATGAGAGTCGCTTCTGCCTTGGTGCCAATGATGGTCGTATGCGTGTTTGGCGCCGTGCAGGTGAGCGCCACACTCAGGACTGCATACGACCGAGGCACACAGGGCCAACACCCGGCATCATGGTGTGGGGAGCGATCTCCTACACTGGCCGTACACCACTGGTGATCGTCGAGGGGACACTGAATAGTGCACGGTACATCCAAACCGTCATCGAACCCATCGTTCTACCATTCCTAGACCGGCAAGGGAACTTGCTGTTCCAACAGGACAATGCACGTCCGCATGTATCCCGTGCCACCCAACGTGCTCTAGAAGGTGTAAGTCAACTACCCTGGCCAGCAAGGTCTCCGGATCTGTCCCCCATTGAGCATGTTTGGGACTGGATGAAGCGTCGTCTAACGCGGTCTGCACGTCCAGCACGAACGCTGGTCCAACTGAGGCGCCAGGTGGAAATGGCATGGCAAGTCGTTCCACAGGACTACATCCAGCATCTCTACGATCGTCTCCATGGGAGAATAGCAGCCTGCATTGCTGCGAAAGGTGGATATACACTGTACTAGTGCCGACATTGTGCATGCTCTGTTGCCTGTGTCTATGTGCCTGTGGTTCTGTCAGTGTGATCATGTGATGTATCTGACCCCAGGAATGTGTCAATAAAGTTTCCCCTTCCTGGGACAATGAATTCACGGTGTTCTTATTTCAATTTCCAGGAGTGTAGTTTTATCAGTTCACAATGTGGTCGACTGTAATTCTGTGCGACGAAATATGGCGTGCAGCCATTAGTATTCAAAATTCCACCATTACTTTCGACAATTAATTTTCTTGTTCAGACATTGTCAAACAGCGAGATTAATTTTTACATTTATTCTGATTATACATTTTTATTGTACATTTTTATTGTGTCATACATTACGTGTGGCATGGTATTGACCAGAAAACAATTAGCAAAGATGGAAAACCAGAGACTGCAAATACAGACACAATTCAACTCTGACATGGTATTAAATAATGAAAGTGACGTTACGGTTGACTCGAATACTAACGAGCGACATATTATTGACTACTATGGTGACGTAAATTTAGAAAATAGACCGTCCACCAGTGATATGCCTAAGTCTAGTTCCGAACCAATTTTGGTGTGTGACGTCATTTCTAACTACGCGACGGGGGTGGAACAGTTGCACATCGCTATTATTGCCAGTATTTTCGATGATGTTATGAAATAGATGAACGAACAAAAACACATGTTGGCTGACAACACAATATAAACAGGACATTGACGCACGTATCGACTAACAGGCGAATTATTTCACCTGAGTGCTTCGGTAGTTAGGTTTCTGAATATCTGCGTATTATTAGATACAGTTCCTGCGTTTTCGTCGGGGTCTACAGTAGATTTCCGCAGTGCGAGTCGATAGTCGTTTGTTTGCTTGTTTTGAAAACTAGTGACCGCTTGTTGACGTTAGTCAGGCAATCAGTCAGGCAGTAGTAGCCGATCGAGACAGACGCAGCAACCGGGGAAGTAATTACGAGTTCCTGACCAGGAACGAATTTTATTATATCATCTGTGTGCTTTAATAGTTTAGTTTCTTGAGTTTCTGCGTGTAAATTTAATATCTAATAGCCACTGTTCTCTCCGTTTCGTTTGCGTCGGAAAGTAAACCGATTTTGTGACCTGTTACAAGTTGAAACACGTATGTAACATAGCAGCGATGGCGAGGCATTGTAGCATCTGTGACCAGAGAGTATGCGCTTGACCGCGCGAGTGTTGCGAGCGGTTCTCAGTCTGTCAGTCAGTCGTTGCGAGTCTGTAGCTCTGTCTAGTTGAGAGCAGTACTCTAGTAGTAGTCGTCGCGTGCGGTACGCTAATAGTCGTCATGCAGAGCGGTCGGTCAGTAGTAGCAGCCCAGTGCGGTTGTGTGATGTAGGCGGTCGGCAACACTGGTCAAGATGCTGAATGAGGTATACTGTTAATTAATATAATCATTAGATAATGAAAAAATTTGTTTATTGTAATTAATTTCCAACAAATGCCCCAATAATAATTTTGATTTCAAAAGCATTTTTTTAAAAAAAATTTTATTGTTTATTGAACTAAAGATTTAGTTGCACTTCCCCTTTCTTTCCACTTCCGTTAAAGAAAAATTTCAGTAAAATCAAAAAAAAAAAGGAATATTATGATTTGCAATGCAGTTCCTCCAAGCCGTGCGGAAAGATAAGAGCAGAAATGTGACATCCATTTATTCTGAGGTAAGACTTTAATTCTGATTGTTTTGCACAGGGCCAAAGACCGATATTTCGGTTTAATTGAATTTTCTTGTCACTGAATGGACTTTAATTTTTTTTATGAAAAACTTATACTTAAGTCAGATTGCGATTCTCACTTTTATTGTCATTAAATTTAATTGCTAGGGGAGGTTACACTTGGCTCCCATTTGTATTAAGTATTGTCATTTTCTTTTAAATCACTGTGGGGAGGCTACACTTGGCGACACCCAGTCCAGGATCGTATGTCGTTGAGAATCTTTTGAAAAACAGTCAGATATCTGCTCTTATTTGCTTAACTATAATTAGGATTTGGCGCTACGCTTTTACTAATTTTGTGACTCTCTTTCCACAGATCAACGGCAATTCTTTGCTCTGTTGTAATTGTGTGTTGCTTTTGCATTTGTGATTATTTGTTTTGTGAAAAATTGTGACTATTGTAAAAATGCCGCGAAAGACTGTGAATAGTGTATCGCGAAGTATTATGAATGATATTACCGACTTAAACAACGTGACCGATAGTAATTGTGATACGCAGCGTAATGATGACAATCCTGCGTTCACTAACAATCAGTGTATTCCAACCACTAATGATGACTTTTGTCTTAATGATGAACAAACGAACTCGATTGTGTCTTGTGTTGATTTGACGACAATTGATGACGCGGGACGCTCCATTGTAATGAGCGCTACCCAGCTTAACACAACCGGTTTGGAAAATTTAAGTAACATACAAACAAATTTTTCGAATGAAAATGGTCAGTGTAGTGAAAGTACGACGGATTTATTTAATTCCGAAATAGGGACTGACAGTGTATGTTTAACTGGCAAACCTTTTTGTAAATTACAGAATGACCAAATGGTCACGCAAAACGAAACAATTCCAGATCGACAATTGAATAGCACTGAGAATAGAAATGCTAATTTTGAATCGGATCCAATTATGGCATTTTTGCGGCAAAATTTCAAACAGTTTAATGAAAAATTTAATAAAATTGATGAAAATTTCAAACAACAGAACGAAAAACTTGACAAAAATGCCGAAGATCTCAAACAACTTCGTGAACAGTACAAACAGCGGAAGGAAATGATGAATAATTATTTCGAACAACTTAATGAAAGTTTTGACAACCATTACAAACAACTTAGCGAAACAATTAATGAAAGTTTCAAACTGACGAACGAAAAACAAGACAACCTTAACGAGCGGAGCAGACAAGTTAGTGAACAGAATACAGCTATTACCGTGCAATGTCGGGACAATAAAGAACAATTACGTGAGGATACTCAGGCTTGTGCTAATAACAGTAATGAAAAAGTTGGCACTGTTGCACAAGAATTAAATAGTACACGTGTAAGCACAACAGAATTACGTAAAGACGAAGTTAATGCAGTCACTGAACAATATTCAGCAAACTCAACACAGATACACGAAGTTAATGCCGTTACTGAACAATGCCGTAAAAACGCAGTACAGATACGCGACGAGTTTAATTTAGAGCCACTGGAAGTTTCACACACTCCGAATATGGAAGTTGACGAGAAATTAGCACGACAGATCAACCAAATTGGCGAAAATATTAAAGCAACAGAGTTAAAAACTATTTCAGTCACCAATACGTCACAGAATCCGCCACTTTGCGAACATTTGTCTGACTCACGCAGCGTGTATAATGTGAGCAATTTACAGCAACTACGCGACTTAAAATCCGAAAAGCCACGCGACTTAAAATCTGAAAAACTACGTAAGTTGAAGTACGAAATGACACAGACGAACAGATTCACACACAAACCTGAACGTGTTTTCAAATCCAATGACGAGAACGTAGATTACGAGCAATTTTTATCCGCCAGAAAATGTAAAGAATTTAATAATGACAGAACACAGGTACACACTTTGAGCTGTATACGACAATTTATTTTTGTGCTTTCGCCGCTATTGCCTATAATGCAGAAACTAGAATTAACATGGATACAACTATTTACTTTTGGAATTTTACCGCTATTGCGTGCAACGCAAAAGCTAAAATTTATTTGCAGTGCGTAATAGACCTCAGGGGATTCATTACGCTTTAATGAATATGTGCCGTAGCGAGCATAGGGCCCCGAGCTGTAGTAGTGCTGTTTCATCTTTAGTTTTCTGCACTGCTGCCTTCTCTTCTACTATCCTTTATATCTATCAAAACTGCTCTTTAACTATTGCTCTACCTAGAATTAAGAAAAATGACTAAAGAAAACCCGATGTGACAAATTTTTGCTGAAAGTGACAACATTCTTTAGGCACTCCAAAACCAGCGTAATTTTAATTACAGATAAAATCGTAATCATCAGTATGTATAAAATTTTGAGCAATCGGAACCACATTTTTGTAACAATAGATGTTTTTCACCACAATAGCATGAAAGTCAGCCGCTTAGCATATCTAACCAACAATGCAGTCTACAAGGTCAACCAAACTTTAATGTTTCGCCGCGTGCACGTATAGTCCCAGCTCCAACAAATAGTAACGCATGGCAGCAAAGAAATAACTACGTACAGATAACACACTATTTCAGTTCCTATCGTAATGCACCGTATAGGAATGACTATTACGACAGACGTAAAAACGACGAGCACAATTATCAGCGTACATATAATAACAGTCGGTCTCACCAACAGCAAAATTATTCACAAGAACATATTCTCATGAATGAACCCGACAGTAGATACCATCCAGAACGTAATACGTCTGGAAGAAGTAATAGAACGGTTCAAATAGTCGAAATGCCACAGAATCCTCCTAATAATAATAACACGTCAGATAGAATCTGACTAGATAATGTACAGGACGCATCTTGCAATAATACAAGCACTACCTTAGACACGCAAAATGTTGTTCACGAAAATGTAATTACTTTTGACGACATCAGAGACACTCTTTTACAGGAAAGACCAGTTATTCAGAAAACCATTTCACATCCTGTTATCGAAATTAAAATTGGTTCATCGAAATTTTCAGCAGTAATCGACTCCGGATCACCTATATCAGTAATTAATGAGGAGACTTTCAACGAGTGCAACAAAGAGAATACTTATCCGACGTTACCTTTAGGCAAAACAAAAGTGAAAGGAGCAGTATCGAGTAAAGGTGTAGACGTTAAATTACAGACGCATTTATCATTTTGTATTGGAGGTCATACTTTTCACTCTAATTTTTGTATTGTGCCTTTATTGACAACAGACGTTATTTTAGGTACGAATTTTCTGGTACAACACGACGCAGTCATTGATTTTCAGATTTCTTATTTAATGTTAAAGGATGAAAATGTACAACTTGGTTTAGAATTTCAGCACTCATTATCTGCGGAAGAACAAACAATCAACCGCACAGAGGTCATTTCCGCAACACGTGACATAGACTGTAATCCCACATTGTTAACGGATACGTACGTACACAACTATAATACTCCAGACGAAGCTGACTACGACGTAATGCAATTGATTTCTGATAAGGTTAAAAAGAGCAGTGCAACTACAGACGACGAACGAAAGCAATTACACAAAATTCTTTTACAGCAAGCTCCAGTTTTCGACAACATTCCTGGTACTATGTCCGGATTTATGTATGAATTTCAAGTCAAACCGCACGACACATTTAAAGCAAAGCATTATCCCATCCCATATATTCACAGAGAACAGGTTAAAAAGGAATTGCAGGATATGCTTGACCAAGGAATTATAGAACCAGCAGTTAGTCCGTACATAAACCCGCTGCATATTGTTAAGAAAAAAGATGGCTCACTTCGCCTTGTACTTGATTCACGTCACATTAATGACATTATTATTAATGAAACAGATCGGCCACAGACATTAGAGGAACTTTTACAGAAATTTCACGGTACAGCTATTTATTCTACACTAGATTTGAAATCGGGATTTTGGCAAATTCAACTTCATCCAAATTGCAGAAAATATACAGCTTTTCTCTGTTTCGGCGACTGTTATCAATTTTGCAAATTACCGTTCGGCTTAACTATTTCTTCTGCAGCTTTTATTCGCGGTTTGAACACAATACTTCCGACAGAACTTAGAGACAGAATCACGACGTATGTAGACGACATTCTTATCGCAGAAGCTAACTGGTCTGAACACAATCTGATTCTTGAACAACTGTTGCAAACTTTTCATGCACAAGGACTTACAGTTAATCTTAGTAAGTCGCACTTTGGCAAAACTTCCATAAAATTTCTTGGACACGTAATTTCAGCAGAAGGCATTGCACCTGATCCGGAAAAACTTCAATCTCTACGTGACATTACTGTTCCTACGACAAAAAAGCAACTACGCAGTTTTTTTAGGCTTAATTAACTTTTTTCGTAAATTTATTCACCATTCTGCTTTAGACACGCCTAGACTATGCCAATTAACAGGTAAAAACAGTATTTGGTCTTGGGATAAGCAAGCACACTCTGAATTCATGAACCTGAAACATGCTTTGTTGAATGCACCACTTTTATCGCACCCAGATCTTACTAGAAATTTTTCCATTGCCACCGACAGTTCCAACACCGCTTTAGGCGTACACATTTTCCAGGATATAGAAGAAGATGGTTCTACAGTAATTAAAAACATCGCATTTGCAAGCCGCATTCTGTCACCTGCTGAGCGAAATTACTCCGTTACAGAACTTGAAACATTATGTGTTGTATGGGCTTTTACGAGATTTCGGCACTTTCTTTATGGCAGACATACCACCGTTTACACAGACCACAGAGCGATACAATTTTTACTCTCGGCTAAATTTACTCACGACAGGTTAAGTAGATGGAAACTTTATTTACAGGAATTTAATTTTACAATTGTTCACATTCCCGGCACACAAAATGTTATAGCAGACGCACTATCGCGTTCTCTCGGCAACGATCAGCAAGACGTAGCAACCAACTTCTGCAAAGCAAATTTCAGTGTCATGTACATTCAACAAGTAGCATTTGAAAATTTTATTTCGTCGTCATTACAGGACATAGCAAAGGAGCAAAATAAAGACAATGTGTGGAAAGAAATTAAACACCTTTGGCAAGATAGAAAAAATGTTACGATTAGGAACCACTACACTGTACGCAATGACATTCTGTTTCGCCGCTCTCATCCTGACAGCAACAATTGGTTATTATGCATTCCTGACGAACTGGTTAACAAATTAATTTGGTACACTCATTTAAGCTACGCACATTACGGAGCACGAAAATGTTTTCTTATACTGAGACAGAACTGTTATTTTACCAACATGGAGAAACGTATACGACGAGTTTTAGCGTCTTGTAAAATTTGCCAGAAAGCTAAATCAGACACCACTTCACATATTCCTCCATTATATCCCATTATACCTGTTAAATTAAGACATATGGCCGCTGTAGATATTTTTGGTCCGATTCCCAGAACTAACAGAGGTTTTTGCTACATATTTGTCGCTGTTGAGCTTACTTCAAAATTTGTTACTTTCACTCCATTACGCAAAGCTACTGCTAAAACTGTTTCGAAAGCATTTGTAAAACATTTTCTATCTCATGTAGGGCATGTAATGAAAGTAATTTCTGACAATGGATCTCAATTTCGTAGTAGCGTATGGACACGCATGTTACGAGCCAGAAACATTTCTCCGATCTATATATCCAAGTACCACGCTTCTTCGAACCCTTGTGAAAGATTAATGAAAGAAATTGGTAAACTGTGCCGAATATACTGCCACAAAAGACATATTGATTGGGACACACACATATTCTCATTCCAAGATGTAATTAATTCCATACCAAATGAATCCACTATGCTATCTCCGTCTGTTATACTGAAAAATGCTGAACCACCTAACAAAATTAAAGAATTAATAACATTTCCTACATCTCGTCGTTTACGACACCACGAAATAATTGACATTGCGCTGAACAACATCAAACGTGCCGCAGAGCGCCGGAGAAGACAGCAAAAACAGGTTTGTACACGCCGCGACTTTCACGTTGGACAGAAGATATTAGTACGTACACACTATTTATCCAGCAAATTAAAAGGTAAGTGCAGTAAATTTGAACTTCTATACGCAGGTCCATATCGGATTCGCAGCATCCCTCACCCCAATGTTGTACACGTCGAAACTTTGAGAACCAGAAAATCGAAAGGCAATCACCATATCTCAAACATTAAACCGTTTATTGAGTGAAACCACTGTATGATTCAACACACTATGATGCCATTTACTAATGCAATTATTTCACGTGACTAATTACTGATGATTATCGTATTTTTTCTTGGCAAGTGCCCGGCAAGGTAAGGTTAGCAGGTCGCTTTTCTTGTCGTTACACATCAGACCGTGCACATTTTCCACTTTTTTTGTGTGTATGATTGTACTCCAGTTTTGTTTGTATGCACTATGAAATAATTAAGATATAACACACACCAGTCGACTTTGACATTTTTTTTTTGCCTTATGACATCTCAACATCGTGACTGTTTCACTTTTTTTTTTTTTTTGCTGCTGCATTGTATTATTCTGCGTACATTTTTGCATCTGAACACTGTCAACGTCTTTAACATATTACGTTTTCTGTCATGTTATGCTGTATGGTTAATTGTGTCACCATAAACCAGTCATTATTTAGTGGGTATATGATTTAAATGCAAGACATTAATCTCTGTTCATCAATTTCAGAAAGAAATGATGTATGTAAGAAATAAATTCAACAGAAATGGGAATTTCACCTACGGAATAAACGAAAGAAGATGCAATAACTTTATGAGGAAGAGTAAATGGATCAGGATTAACAAACATTAACAAGACTATACTATACTCATCACAGAATAGCAGTCTTAACTAATTTTTTCTTTCAGAATACAAGGTGATTGATGCAGGCTGTCAGACTGAACTACACATCTTAGTTTTAGTGATGAAATATGCTAGAGATAAGGAATAGTTGTATAATGAGTAATGAAGTGATTTTGCAGATGATAATGAATACTGATGAATAATGATGAAGGAAATGGTATTATGAATAATGAAGTTTTTCTTTACAGGTGATGATGATAATGAAGTTATGATAATATGGATAATGAAGTGATGGATAATGAAGTTTTTTCTTTACAGATGAGGATAATGTTGAAGTTATGTATTTATGCTATGTAGTTATTTAAGTATTTGTTGCAGTTTGCTTTGACAGCAGGTGTTACATTGCATAGTAGGATGACGGAAAGTTTTGGAAAGGACAGCTATAGAACACATTTTTATACACATTTCACTACCTGTTAATTCGAAGTTCACTACTTTTCAGCATAGTGTGCGTTTCTTCTTTCAGGTCAATAATCCGTTTTTGTATTTTTTTCCAGGAGAAGCTTTTCATGATACTTACTAAACCTGTTAGTTATTATACCTGTTCTAGTACTTGCATTTTTTACCCATTTGTGTTTATCACTTATAAATGTGATCACATACACTGCCTTGTTACATAATCTTGCTACAGCTGACTCATGACGAATGACGTTACCTATCCTCATTTGCAGCAATAGGTCAAAAGCAAAAAGTGTTATGCCTCAGCAATTAATTATCGATCCCAACGCAATGCATTGCTAACAAAAAAAAAAAAAAAAAAAAAAAAAAAAAGAAAAAAAAAAAAAAGTATTACCAGTCCCAAATAGTGATACTAGTTTATGATAATTCTGAATAATACTGATCAACTCTGAATAGCATGTCACTTGAGTAATGACCTCTTAATGAGACTATATTCAAAATAATGCTTTGTCACTAGCTAATAACTGCCACTGTTTATTGTAATGATACTACTTATAATGCCTGTGATTATTAATGATTTGACTGTAATTAACTGATTTTTAATAATGACTTCGTAATAATCTGAATAATACTGAATGATGATTCTATTCAATACTTGCTGGCCACTGAGTGCCAATAATTAATGTCACTTGAAGAATTGTTATTAATTATGCCATTAATTAGCCCTTTTTTTTCCCATGTTGAGTTTTCATGTTTTGGTTAATGGCCAATGAGTGCCAATAATTTGTATCACTCAATGTATTATGTTAATGCTAGGCCAATAATTGACTCTCCTTTTCAATTAAGGCTTCTGATGAACATTATTCTGTCTTACTACATATACTTTGTAACTGGCCAAAGACCGCCACTGTTTATTGTAATACGATTACCCATGATGCCAGCTAGTGATTCTTAATAGATTGTAATGACACATAATTAATTAACTATGGTACTGTTTAATAATGCTTTGTAATTAGGAGAAGACTAATGATTCTTACTATATTAGAATGACAAATGATTAATTAACTGTAATTAGACAAATGATTAATTAACTGTAATTAGACAAATGATTAATTAACGACAAATGATTAATCAACTGTAATTAGGAAAAGGCTAATGATTATTATTGGAATGACAAACGATTAATTAACTGTAATTAGGAGAAGGTTAATGATTCTTAATTATACTCTGTAACTGAAAAGAATGAGATTATTTCATAATATTTTGTAATCAGGAAAAGAAGGCTACTGATTCTATGTAAAACAATTAATGAACATTTTTCTGTAATACTACATACTTGGTACAGAAATGTTCAATAACTGGGCTATGAATGCCACAAACTATCAATGAAGACTGTAATTGTCAATATTATGTGACTTGATGTCCTTCACCTCATAAGCTGACTACCCTGAATTACTGCAATGTCCATTTGTCCTGTTTATCCTAGTGATCATGGAGCACTATATTTGGTTTTTGCACTAATTCTACGTTGGTGTGCCTTGTAAGAGTGTGGTGTTGACACGACATGCTGTCCACCACCATGAGCGATGAAGACATTATTATGGTCCCACTGTTTGGTGTACGTAATGTACTGCCAAAATGAAAACATGGAACATTACTACGACAGTTCAGTGTCTTGGCTACACTGATAAATTCTGATGGGAAAAGAACTTCAAGTTGTGTCACTTGGTGTTGTACTTCTGTGGAAAGATATGGACTTTCAGAGCAGCTGTGTGCAATCTAAAGTGCTACAACCATGATGCAATCCTTCCCTTTCCTATCCTGATTCTTGTCACATAAAAAAAAAATTTTTTTTGGTAACATCATTTATGTTCATAGGTTATACATTTTTCGATTTGTTGAACTCCAGTGCGAGTACACTTATGGCACTGGTCGACATGATGTTTTGCCATTATGTTTATTTGTTCTGAAAATGCTAAAGACATTTTTTCAGTGCGTGTGCACTTTGGACATGATTTTTTTTTTTTGCCATTATGTTTATTTATTGCGAAAATGCTAAAGACATTTATTTTTTCGATTTGTTCTCAAGTACAGTATGTGCACTCTTGTCTTTTATACTGTGTATACATTTTTTATTTTTAATGATATGTTCTGAACTACAGTGCATGTGCACTTATGTTAGGTGTTAATATGTTTTCTACTGAACTCCAGTGCCTGTGCACTTTTCTCATTTTTCAATATGATTTGTACTATTCTGTATATTCAATACTTAATTGCGTATGCACTTATGTCATTTGTTACTAATTGTATATACATTTCATCATTTACTGATATGTTCTCAACTGCAGTGCATGTGCACTCATGTCACTTGTCAACATAATATTTTTTGCCAGTCTGTTTATTTGTTCTGAATATGCTAAAGAATATTTTCAGTGCCTGTGCACTTTGTTATCTGTCAAAAAATTTGTATATACATTTTTCTGATTTGCTACTATGTTTTGTATTCACATTTTGTCTTTGTCTGATATATTTTGTACTTAGTGCGTGTGCACAACATTTAAATATTCTGTAAGTTGTAGGATTTTGTTAATTAAAGAAAAATTTTGCCGCGCTTGGCAAGTCCAAATGACTCACCATCGCTGCCAAATTTTTGCCCCCCCAGTGGAGGGTTATGAAACACGTATGTAACATAGCAGCGATGGCGAGGCATTGTAGCATCTGTGACCAGAGAGTATGCGCTTGACCGCGCGAGTGTTGCGAGCGGTTCTCAGTCTGTCAGTCAGTCGTTGCGAGTCTGTAGCTCTGTCTAGTTGAGAGCAGTACTCTAGTAGTAGTCGTCGCGTGCGGTACGCTAATAGTCGTCATGCAGAGCGGTCGGTCAGTAGTAGCAGCCCAGTGCGGTTGTGTGATGTAGGCGGTCGGCAACACTGGTCAAGATGCTGAATGAGGTATACTGTTAATTAATATAATCATTAGATAATGAAAAAATTTGTTTATTGTAATTAATTTCCAACAAATGCCCCAATAATAATTTTGATTTCAAAAGCACTTTTTTAAAAAAATTTTATTGTTTATTGAACTAAAGATTTAGTTGCACTTCCCCTTTCTTTCCACTTCCGTTAAAGAAAAATTTCAGTAAAATCAAAAAAAAAAAGGAATATTATGATTTGCAATGCAGTTCCTCCAAGCCGTGCGGAAAGATAAGAGCAGAAATGTGACATCCATTTATTCTGAGGTAAGACTTTAATTCTGATTGTTTTGCACAGGGCCAAAGACCGATATTTCGGTTTAATTGAATTTTCTTGTCACTGAATGGACTTTAATTTTTTTTATGAAAAACTTATACTTAAGTCAGATTGCGATTCTCACTTTTATTGTCATTAAATTTAATTGCTAGGGGAGGTTACACTTGGCTCCCATTTGTATTAAGTATTGTCATTTTCTTTTAAATCACTGTGGGGAGGCTACAAAGTTCCTAATCAGGGGCGAATTATTTAGTTTCATCTGAGTGCTTCAGTAGTTAGGTTTTTGAATATCTGCGTATTACTAGACACAGTTCGTGCGTTTTCATCAGGGTCTACATTTGAGTTGCGCAGCACTTGTCGATACTCCTTTTATCTGCATAGTTTAGTTTTCCACGGTCTTTAGTATGGACAGGGACTGCGATTGTTGTGTGCGGATGCGAGCTGAGTTGGTGACACTTCGCTCACAGCTTCAGGCTGTGATGGCTTCGGTTACACAGCTTGAGGCTGCAGTGGATGGGCACCACTGTTGTTGGCCGGCTGTGGGGATCCAACAGGCGTCCAGCACGTCCGAGTTCTCCGATCGGTCCTCACTCACGGCCAGCCCAGTTACTGCTCGCAATGAGGTTGATCCCTCACCTGTGGTCGAGTGGAGTGAAGCAGGCAGCCGCACGTAAGGCCTCGCCTATTTGACTGACAAATAGGTTCGAGGTGCTGTCTGTGGCTGACAATGTCGCTGAGCCAGATGCTGTCGCCTGTCCTGTTTCAGAGGAAGCCACTCAGCCTGCAAGATCCAGGCCATCGCAGAGGGTGGGATTATTGGTAGTTGGGAGCTCCAACGTTAGGCGCGTTATGGGGCCCCTTAGGGACTTGGCAGACAAGAAGGGTAAGAAAACCAATGTGCACTCCGTGTGCATACCGAGTGGAGTCATTCCAGATGTGGAAAGGGTCCTCCCAGATGCCATGAAAAGCACAGGGTGCAGCGAACTGCAAGTGGTTGCTCACGTCGGTACCAATGATGTGTGTCACTTTGAATCAGAAAGCCGGCCGAAGTGGCCGTGCGGTTAAAGGCGCTGCAGTCTGGAACCGCAAGACCGCTACGGTCGCAGGTTCGAATCCTGCCTCGGGCATGGATGTTTGTGATGTCCTTAGGTTAGTTAGGTTTAACTAGTTCTAGGTTCTAGGGGACTAATGACCTCAGCAGTTGAGTCCCATAGTGCTCAGAGCCATTTGAACCATTTTTGAACCATTTGAATCAGAAGACATTCTCTCTGGTTTCGAGTGGCTAACAGAAGTGGTAAAGGCTGCCAGTCTTGCTTGCAAGATGAAAGCAGAGCTGACCATTTGCAACACAGTCGACAGGACCGATTGCGGGCCTGTGGTACAGAGCCGAGTGGAGGGTCTGAATCAGAGGCTCAGACGATTCTGCGACCGTGTAGGCTGCAGATTCCTCGACTTGTGCCAAAGGGTGGTTGGGTTCAGGTTCCGCTGAATAGGTCAAGTGTCCCGCTATACGCAGGAGGCGGCTACACAGGTAGCAAGAGCTGTGTGACGTGGACTGGGCGATTTTTTTAGGTTAGAGGGTTTCGGTAAAACACAAGAAGGGTTTCAGTCACCAAGTGTGCAGGGTGAACACAGGAAGAACGTAGATACAGGAACCACTGGCATAACAGTTGTCAATTGTCATAGCTGTGTTGGGAAAGTACCAGAGCTCCAAGCGTTAATGGGAAGCACTGATGCACAAATCGTTATAGGCACTGAAAGCTGGCTAAAGCCGGATATAAGCTCAGCCGAAATTTTTGCGAAGAACCTAACGGTGTTCCGAAAGGCTAGGCTAAGCATGGTTGGCGGTGGCGTATTTGTTGCTGTCAGAAGTAATATAACTTGTCGCGAAACTGAAATAGATACTTCCTGTGAGTTAGTATGGGCAGAGGTCATTGTTGGCAACCGAAATAAAATAATAATTGGATCCTTTTACCGACCTCCCAGTTCAGATGATACAGTTGCTGAAAGGTTCAAAGAAAACTTAGAGTCTGATTTCAAACACGTACCCGACTCATACGATAATAGTCGGTGGTGACTTTAATTTACCCTCGACATGTTGGCGAAAATACATGTTTAATTCTGGAGGTACGCATAAAATATCATCCGAAATTTTGCTAAACGCATTCTCTGAAAATTGTTTCGAGCAGTTAGTTCATGAGCCCACGCGAATAAAAAAACGGCTGTAAAGAAACATTTGACCTCTTAGCAACAAATAATCCTGTCTAAGATGCTACTCCAGGCGGGTGTAAAATGAATGTGCGCGACGGAGAATAATACACGTTAAAATTAAGATTTGGCCCTGTCTGACTACCCCCTGAAGCAGCTCTTAGGATCTCTTAATTCCATAAATTATAATCTTAACATAAATGAATGATCAGAGCAACTAATTCTACTAAATGATAAACGTTGTTCCTGCTTATATATTTATTGTAGATTAAAACAAAAACCTTTATATTACAAAGTTTACATTTCCTAACTAAAATTACTAATCAATTGCCCAACTCTGCCCCTTATTATGACTGCGCGGTCTAATATCAATAACGCGAAATGACCGACATCATCTACGTACCAAACAATAGAAGACACTACTTTCAAAGATGATCTACGGTGGTGTGGAACCCCAGTCGAAATAAACTAACGTGATCACAGCTGTTTAGCATTTATAGCATTAATAAGCCGAAGCAGTTTGCGATATCACCGTATGTACTGCGTCCGGTGCGTCGAAGTGATGGTTCTCGTACTCGTCTGCGACGATGAAAGAACTCCAGCCACAAATAAACTCTTTCAGACACTAGGACGGCAGACGGCGGTCCTGTGACTAATATACTCTAATACTGCCTTCTCCTCTTTGTGTTCTACAGACGAGAAACGCGAACTCCCAACCACAAGGACGGAGTTCAGATAACGTCTCGCGTAAGTATAGGCAGAGGAAGTGCTCTCAATTACTGAACGCTGCGAACTCAACGATAACTTCCAACCCGGAGGTGAAGTCCAGAATCGTATAGGTTCGCAACAGTACAGTTCCTAACTGTTTTAACTATAAACTCTACTGAGAACAAAGACAGCAAGTCCGTATGTACCAACAAAAGCTGATTTCGATTGATCGTCACACACGGGCGCTCACAACAGAACACCTCGTCTCTCCAGCTCTGGCTTCCCAGCGAGGCTTGGCTTCCCACCCTCGTAATTCCAAAAACGAATCATATTCCCGAAACCACGGAATATTCTCCCTCTCTACAGATTCTTCCGAACGCCGACCATCCGCATTTTAGTCTTTTGTCGTCCAGCGCGAAAAGTTTGCGAGAAAAAACCTAGACTCGTACAATCGTACGCGTTTGAGTAAAAATCCTTCGAAATAGCCCAGCCTGCGTGGTTTCCAAGGTGCCACTTCTTCGTTCCTCTCACCTGCGTCCACGATTTTCAGTGTTTCCGAAGTAGAATCCTTCCGGTTCGGCTACAAACCGGTCTGTCGTGACTCAATTGTGCTCCAGCGCTTAGGTGCTACGACGACTGTCTTGCCATTTCCTGTGTTTAAGCAGAACCAACACGCGTGTATGGGCCTTCCACCCAGGGCTTCAGTTCCGCTAGCCGTTTCATTTCCACTGGCGTTCCAACCTCTACCAGTATAGCCAATCATTCATTACGCCGTTTTTATAATAAAGACACTCCGTCACCTTTCATGCAATAAGCGTTAACAATTATTTACAAGACGTACGTGACAATGTCAGTCTCCTTTATATATTCATATATACGATGTACAACCTATCGCATGATACCTAATTGTGTTTGTAGATCACGGCAAAGTATGTGGATGAGTGCTTGTAAGGTGCGATATTATTTCCACCTTACACCTGAGTTAATAACGAGCATCAAAACCGATACAGGGATTAGTGAACACAGGGTTGTCGTAGCGAGATTGAATATTGTAATCCCCAAATCCCCCAAAATTAAGCGAAAAATATTCCTATTCAAAAAAAGTAGATAAAAATTCACTTGATGCCTGCCTGAGAGACAATTTCCACTCATTCCAAATTAATAATGTAAGTGTAGACCAGATGTGGCTTGAATTCAAAGAAATAGTATCGGGACCAATGAGAGATTTATACCAAATAAATTAACGAACGACGGAGCTGCTCCTCCTTGGTACACACAACGGGTTAGAACACTGTTGCAGAAACAACGAAACAAACATGCCAAATTTAAACAAACGCAAAATCCCCAAGATTGGCGATATTTTACAGAAGCTCGAAATTTAGCACGGACGTCAATGCGAGATGCTTATAACAGTTTGCACAACGAAACTCTGTCTCGAAATCTAGCTGGAAATCCAAAGAGATTTTGGTGGTATGTGAAGTATGTTAGTGGCAAGATAGCAATGGAGATACTATCGAAGACAGTGCTGCCAAAGCAGAGTTACTAATCACAGCCTTCCGAAATGCTTTCACAAAACAAGACCAAGTAAATATTCCAGAATTCGAATCGAGAACAGCTGCCAACATGAGTAACGTAGAGGTAAATATCCTCGGGGAAGTGAAGCAACTTAAATCACTTAATAAAAGCAAGTCTCCTGGTCTAGACTGTATACCAGTTAGGTTCCTTTCGGAATATGCTGATGCATTATCTCCATACTTAACAATCATATACAACCGTTCGTTCCACGAAAGATCCGTATCCAAAGACTGGAAAGTTGCACAGGTCACACCAGTATTCAAGAAAGGTAGTAGGACTAATCCACTAAATTACAAGCCCATATCGTCAACGTCGATATGCAGCAGGATTTTGGAACATATATTCTGTTCAAACATTATGAATTACCTCGAGGAAAACGGTCTATTGACACACAGTCAACATGGGTTTAGAAAACATCGTTCCTGTGAAACGCGACCAGTCCTTTATTCACATGAAGTGTTGAGTGCTATTTGTAAGGGATTTCAGATCGATTCCGTATTTCTGGATTTTCGGAAGGCTTTTGACACTGTACTACACAAGCGGCTTGTAGTGAAATTGCGTGCTTATGGAATATGGTCTCAGTTATGTGACTGGATTTGGGACTTCCTGTCAGAGAGGTCACAGTTGATAGTCATTGACGGAAAGTAACCGAGTAAAACAGAAGTGATTTCTGGCGTTCCCCAAGGTAGTGTTATAGGCCCTTTGCTGTTCCTTATCTATATAAACGATTTGGGAGACAATCTGAGCAACTGTCTTAGGTTGTTTGCAGATGACGCTGTCGTTTATCGACTAATAAAGTCATCAGAAGATCAAAACAAACTGCAAAACGATTTAGAAAAAATATCTGAATGGTGCGAAAAGTGTCAGTTGACCCTAAATAACGAAAAGTGTGAGGTCATCCACATGGTGCTAAAAGGAACTCGTTAAATTTCGGGTACACGATAAATCAGTCTAATCTAAAAGCCGTAAATTCAACTAAATACCTAGGTATTGCGATTACGAACAACTTAAATTGGAAGGAACACACAGAAAATGTTGTGGGGAAGGCTAATCAAAGACTGCGTTTTATTGGCAGGACACTTAGAAAATGTAACAGACCTACTAAGGAGACTGCCTACTCTACGCTTGTCTGTCCTCTTTTAGAATACTGCTGCGCGGTGTGGGATCCTTACCAGATAGGACCGACGGAGTTTTCTCAACCATGGACATGTACTCGGGATACTGCCAAATCGAAGTAGGTAAGGCTGATCGTGAGAAAACTGCATTCATCAGCCCTGAGGGCCTGTATGAGTTTAAGGTAATGCCGTTTGATTTGTGTAATGCACCAGCAACTTTTGAATGAATTATGGATAATCTTCTAAGGCACCTGAAGTGGACGATGTGTCTTTGTTATTTAGATGACATTGTAGTGTTCTCAGAAACATGTGATGAACACATAAAAAGGCTGAGGGCCGTTCTTAAGTGTCTCCAACAAGCCAGACTGAAACTTAATCCAAGAAAGTGTCTCTTTGGAGCAAAAGAAATCGAAATACTTGGGCACCTAGTGTCAAACGAAGGTGTGCGGCCAAACCCAGAGAAGGTGAGAGCTATAACGGAATTTCCTATTCCTAAATGTTTTAGAGATTTGAGAAGCTTCCTCAGATTGCGTTCTTATTACTGTCGTTTTATCAAAGACTTTTGTGTCAATGCCAGGCCACTCCAAGAGTTGTTAATAGCTGATGCTAAATTTATCTGGGGTGGTGCTCTACAAGATTCTTTCGATGTACTGCGAAAATCTCTGACCACTATCCCTGTACTTGGTCTGTATGATGAGAGATCATCTACAGAACTACACACAGATGCCAATGGGTATTCGATCGGTGCTGTTCTGGTGCAGATTTTGGATGGAAAAGAGAAGGTTATGGTCTATGTTTTTAGGGCACTTACAAAAGCCGAGAGAAACTACTCAACTACAGAAAGAGAATGTCCTGCTGTGATCTCAGCCATGTGCAAATTTCGACAGCATTTCTATGGAAGGCCATTCACTGTTGTTACAGACCATCATTCACTTTGTTGGTTGACGGGTCTTAAGGCTCCAACAGGACTACTCGCCAGGTGGGCACTACATCTTCAAGAGTATGACATTACCATAGTCCATAAAAGTGGAAGAAAACCCAAGACGCCGACTGTCTCTCAAGAAACCATGTGCAAGACCATCAAGACTTTGACGAAGATAGTGACTGTCTCGCTGCACTCCAGGCTCTCTCTGCTGAGCAGAAGAAGGACGCCAAGATATCTCAAATTATGCTTGCCTTAAATCGGTCAGAAGATGTGAAAGGGCAATTTAAGGTAGTTAATGGATTACTTTGCAAGAAAAACTTTGATCCGTTTGGAAAGAGGTGGTTACCAGTGATTTATTTATTGTTCTGTGGGACCAAATTAAGGAGAAGTCTCCATTGTCATGGAACGAGTCAATACATGAAATTATAACACGATATTAGAAACAGATAAAATGAAATATAAAAAAAAACATATTCAGGTGACAAGTCGCAAGTTCAAATGAAGAAAATCAACAATGTAACACTGGAATTTGCTTAATTTTTTAGCTCTTCCAGGAGCTCCTCGACAGAATAGAAGGAGTGAGCCATGAGGAAACTCTTCAGTTTAGACTTAAAAGAGTTTGGGCTACTGCTAAGATTTTTGAGTTCTTGTGGTAGCTTATTGAAAATGGATGCAGCAGAATACTGCACTCCTTTCTGCACAAGAGTCAAGGAAGTGCATTCTACATGCAGATTTGATTTCTGCCTAGTATTAACTGAGTGAAAACTGCTAACTCTTGGGAATAGGCTAATATTGCTAACAACAAACGACATTAAAGAAAATATATACTGTGAAGGCAATGTCAGAATTCCCAGATTTTTGAATAGGGGTCGACAAGAGGTTCTCGAACTTACACCACATATAGCTCGAACAGCCCGTTTTTGAGTCAAAAATACCCTTTTTGAATCAGAAGAATTACCCCAGAAAATAATACCATACGACATAAGCGTATGAAAATATGCGAAGTAGACTACTTTTCGTGTTGAAGTGTCACTTATTTCAGATACTGTTCTAATGGTAAATAAAGCAGCATTTAGCTTCTGAACAAGATCCTGGACATGGGCTTTCCACAACAGCTTACCATCTATCCGAACGCCTAGGAACTTGAACTGTTCCGTCTCGCTTGTAATATGCCTATCCTGTCTGATCAAAATATCGGTTCTTGTTGAATTGTGAGAGAGAAACTGTAAAAACTGAGTCTTACTGTGATTTAGCATCAAATTATTTTCCACAAGCCACGAACTTATTTCATAAACTACATTATTTGTTACTGTTTCAATATTACACACAAGATCCTTCACTATCAAGCTGGTGTCATCAGCAAACAGAAATATTTTTGAATCACCTGTAATACTAGAAGGCATATCACTTATATAAATGTGATTCCTAAACACATGCGCTTAGATGTTCTACAGAAATTCCATGACATACCTGAGGCCGGACATTTAGGATTTATTAAGACCTACGATAGGATCCGCAAGAGATTTTTCTGGCCATGTTTATTTAGGAGAGTTCGTCTCTATATGTCGCACTGTCGAGATGCCAGAGGAGAAAAGTAGTTCCTCAGAAAACACCTGGCCGACTCATACCAATTCCACCAGCCGAAATGTCTTTCCAGCGTGTTGGATTCCCAACGCCTGCTAGTGGCAATAGATGGATTATTGTTTGCACTGATTATCTGACATGCTATGCTGTTACAAAAGCGTGAAAACAGCCGAAGCATTCAAGGTAGCCAAATTCGTCGTAGAAGATATTGTATTCAAATATGGTGCCCCAAGGTCATTAATTACAGATCGAGAGAAAATTTTTAAATCGAATCTTGTGACAGAAATAAACCGTCGGTGCAACATAACTCATCACATGACGACTGCCTACCATCCACAAACTAATGGGCTTACTGAACGCCTTAATAAGACACTGGCCGGCATGCTATCAGTGTTCATCAATGTTGAGCAAGGCAACTAGGATCAGGTGCTACTTTTCGTGACGTTTGCCTGCAACACCGCCAAACAAGACACCACAGGATTTACGCCATTTTTCCTGGTGCATGGGCGGGAGGCGACGACGGCGATGGACACTGTGTTTCCGTTACATCCTGATTATGTGGACGACGACTACATCGGCCAGGTGTTAACCAGAGCTGAGGAAGCTTGGCAGTTAGCCCGACTCCGCAAGCTGCAGACTCAAGAAAATGATCGCCGAAGGAGGCGACGACGGCGATGGACACTGTGTTTCCGTTACATCCTGATTATGTGGACGACGACTACATCGGCCAGGTGTTAACCAGAGCTGAGGAAGCTTGGCAGTTAGCCCGACTCCGCAAGCTGCAGGCTCAAGAAAATGATCGCCGAAGGTATGATGCGAGCCACCGCCCTGTTGTCTACCAGCCTAATGACCTCGTCTGGATCTTCACTCCTCTTCAGAAGGTTGGTCTTTCTAAGTAGCTACTCAGGCGCTACTTTGGACCTTATAAGGTTGTAAGACAGTTGTCTGATGTTACTTATGAAGTTGAAGATTTCGACCCTGACACAAGACGATGAAAGATCAGAGATACGGTCCACATCCGCCAAATGAAGCCCTATAAGGACCTTACAACCCAGGGTAAATTCGAAGCTCCAGCGACAGGCAACAAGCAGAAAGGTACCGAAGTACGTAGCAGCAAGGGAAGGTCTAAGAAGGTCACCACCAGGGTGAACACCAGTCATTGGGGGTCGGAGTATGCAGGACAGATGACTCATTCCCGGGCTAGGAGGACATAACACCGAGACGCTGTTCTGTTAAGGAGGGACAAGTGTCATAGAAGAAGCCCACTAGCGCAGTCGCCATAGTGTAATGGTTATGATACTAGATTTTTACATGGAGGGTTGTGAGTTCAAAACTCACCTAACCTGAAACATTTTAAATTCTATATTCGGTTCGAGTAAATTCTAGAAGTATCTACAAATGGCAAGAATCATTGTACTGGAATATTCTGTAGCTGTATACATACCGTATGTGGTCTGGCAGGAGGCAGTTTGCTCCATTCTCTTGTATGTGCAAGTGCTGAATAAAACTTCGTTAAGTGAAGTTAGTGTTCGTCATTCATCTACTTACACCTTCCTCTACGTGACAATATATATACTGTGGGATTCGATTGTTTACTGCTTAATGCTCAATATCAATACCATCACCGCTGCTGCTGCTGTGTTGTGACAGTAGAAAATTTTAATTGTTATTCTTGCTGCTGTGACTGTAATAAGAGTCCAGGCTCCATAGGCAAACAGCCAGCCGACATTAAGAAATAGTCCACCAGAACATAGGAACAAGATCAGCGGCGGAGGCTGCCAAGTATGGCTTGTTGGTCAAATAACTTAGTGTTTGACTTCCTGCCAGAGGAAGCAACATGACTCAAACTTGCGCATTGGAAGACACAAACACCAGGGCCATATTACAGCAAGAGAGAGTGTCAGTCACGTGCGGAAAAGAGGCGTTTGGAACCAAATTAAGTTGTGTGCAGCTAGAAACGTAAGTGTCGTGTAGAACCGAAGGCATTCTTGCACAAGCCGACCAATTAGAAACGAGAGTGTCATGTGGAACCATAGGCATTCTTGTGCAATCTGCTCACTTACAAATGAAAGGGTCGTGTGAAACAAATTAACTCGTGTGCACCCAAGTACATGAGAAACGAAATAAAAGGCCAGGCAGCGGAATAGCTAGAAGCAGAGATTCAGATGCAGATTCAGAGCCAGTGCTGGCAGTTTGGAGATTCCGCAGCGAGACGCCAGTGGGTTCGAGTAGACCCATAGCAGCCGATACAGCTGATAAAGATTTCAACTACGAGAAGACAGTGATAGACTCTGGTGGACACTCAGCAACTGCAGGTCAAGTAGGATTTTTAGAGTTTCATTGGAATAGTGTTGAACAGAGGCTGTCAGTCTTTGTCTCAATTACTTAGAGAGATTTCAGTGCTAACCAAGAACAAGTGATTGCTTTGTACTTGTTTCTTATATGTACCAGCAATTAGCTTTGAAGAAGCAAGTCCGAATAAATAGACTGAATCTTACTAAGGGGTTTATGGTACAACACCTCACATAAGTACATGTGAGAATAAACTTGATAGAAACAAACCAATCTCTTCTGCCTATTGCAGTTCTGTAATCTACTTTCAGGAAACTTATTTGCTTCAAACCAAGGAGATTCTCTCCCTCTCATCTCCGATATAAAGGTTGACAGCAATTTATAACTAACGCATTGTCGTTAACGTCCCGATTGCGCTAAGCAGTTCGCACTTACTTCATTCTGGTATAGTGAGGCTGTGCCGGGACGCGACAGCTCTTGTTGTTGTTTTCGCCATCAAGTATTGGTTTTATAATGGTTTTATATTTCTTCTTGCTCAGGCTTTTCGCGATCTTATGCACATCAGTTATGTGCAATATTTCACAGTACGTTTCCCTATCATTAAGTGAATAATTTATAGGTTTTTTGGTAGGTCTTAGGAAAATAAGATTCATTAAACAAGGTGTTCTCTCAAATCCCCTATCACCAATCTCTGTTGTGTCATCAGTTACAGTTCTAGGATGCATGCCTAACATGTACGGTCTTCCCCTGCTAACGCCAAATGTTCTATCTATCTGACCAGGGGCGTGACGGATAATGAATTCGTCAATGGCAACACCATCGTTATCGCTTATTTTTGTTTTTGCTGAGAGCTGTCTGAGAGATTCAGTAACAGGCTTAAAGGTCTCTCTTAGTGTTTGCTGTTGATCCATATATCCTAACCTCAGCAACCATAATTTCTCTCGAACTGCTTTCCGCTCTTGAATCACTTTCTGCTTCATTGACATTTCGGTGTATACTAATCAGACATCTCCGCAGCGTGAGGCTTTATATATCCGCTCTCCTTCTTCCTCTTACTATGGTCTGCTCCCCCTTCTCAACAACAAGGAGCTCTACATTTATTTTCCCCTCAATGGCCTCGACCTTTTCAGTTAAGTCGGTTACTTTCTTACCGACTTCATTAACTAACTCATTTAACGCATTCACCACTCTCAGAAGCGTCTGGTAATACGTCTCTGCCGGCCGAAGTGGCCGTGCGGTTAAAGGCGCTGCAGTCTGGAACCGCAAGATCGCTACGGTCGCAGGTTCGAATCCTGCCTCGGGCATGGATGTTTGTGATGCCCTTAGGTTAGTTAGGTTTAACTAGTTCTAAGTTCTAGGGGACTAATGACCTCGGCAGTTGAGTCCCATAGTGCTCAGAGCCATTTGAACCAATACGTCTCTAGTTCCCTGCACATACCTCCAACTTTATGCACAACAGTCTGAATTTTCGCATCCATGTACAGGCGAATGTTCTGTCTGTGTACACCCGTTCTCTCGGGTTGAGAGCTATACATGCGCGGAAATTTGTCCATGGTGCCGCGAATACGATGTACTAACCTCTCTTACCGTGCTATATATACAAAAACTCTTGAAAGTTTCATCTGTACATACCATCACTCAGTTTTCCTGTTTTATCAAAAAATGTTCAAATGTATGAGTACTCTTATGGGACTTAACAGCTAAGGTCATCAGTCCCTAAACTTACACACTACTTAACCTAAATTATCCTAAGGATAAACACACACACCCATGCCCAAGGGAGGACTCAAACCTCCGCCGGGACCAGCCGCACACTTCATGACTGCAGCGCCTTAGACTGCTCGGCTAATCCCAGATGGCTTGTTTGATCAATAACGAGAAACCAGTACTGTGAATGATTCCAGCAATCAGCTCGTATCTTTACAAAATCATTGAACGACATGTCAGTTCCTACATGTGCCTGGTAAATGTGTTTTAAATTCAGATAGTCTTGTTTGAAGGCTATAATGAGGTTTGCATTATCCCTAACCAACTGCTTCGGGATTCTGGAATATGTTTGGCTTAGATGAAATACATCAGAACCCATATGACGACCGAAACAGAAATATTTTTGAATTTGGTCTTGGTTTTTCACAGCAACATCGTCAAATATTAAGACAGTGTTTGGCTTTGCTTTTTCAGATGCAGGGATATCACCGCTTTCACTGAATGTCGTGTATGTAACACCATCTACACCGCGCAGTATCTCCTGTAATAGCTGATACTTGGGTTGAAACAGTGTTTTGGAGAATACACAAACATGTTAATATCAGTCTCCATCTACATGTGTTAGCAGTGTCAAGAGGATATTAATATGCCACAATTGAATAGACCTACTATAATTGCATGTATATTATCAGGAAGGAGAATTCCTTTCTTCTTCTTCCTCACATCTTCTTTTGCATCTTCACAGGACCAGTCACTGAGAACAAAGTACTTGTGATGAGGATTTTTCACCCACCCTGCCACGATACTAACTACATCAGGTACTGACAAGTAGTTGGCATATATAGAAAGATACACTTGAAGGGGTGGTAATACAGGGTTATTACAAATGATTGAAGCGATTTCACAGCTCTACAATAACTTTATTATTTGAGATATTTTCACAATGCTTTGCACACACATGCAAAAACTCAAAAAGTTTTTATAGGCATTCACAAATGTTCGATATGTGCCCCTTTAGTGATTCGGCAGACATCAAGCCGATAATCAAGTTCCTCCCACACTCGGCGCAGCATGTCCCCATCAATGAGTTCGAAAGCATTGTTGATGCGAGCTCGCAGTTCTGGCACGTTTCTTGGTAGAGGAGGCTTAAACACTTCACCATTAAGAAAAAATGTAGCTTCATCACTGAAAACGAGTTTCGCACTGAACGCATCCTCTTCCATGAGCTGTTGCAACCGCGCCGAAAATTCAAAGCGTTTGACTTTGTCATCGGGTGTCAGGGCTTGTATCAATTGTAAACGGTAAGGCTTCTGCTTTAGCCTTTTCCGTAAGATTTTCCAAACCGTCGGCTGTGGTACGTTTAGCTCCCTGCTTGCTTTATTCGTCGACTTCCGCGGGCTACGCGTGAAACTTGCCCGCACGCGTTCAACCGTTTCTTCGCTCACTGCAGGCCGACCCGATGATTTCCCCTTACAGAGGCATCCAGAAGCTTTAAACTGCGCATACCATCGCCGAATGGAGTTAGCAGTTGGTGGATCTTTGTTGAACTTCGTCCTGAAGTGTCGTTGCACTGTTATGACTGACTGATGTGAGTGCATTTCAAGCACGACATACGCTTTCTCGGCTCCTGTCGCCATTTTGTCTCACTGCACTCTCGAGCGCTCTGGCAGCAGAAACCTGAAGTGCGGCTTCAGCCGAACAAAACTTTATGAGTTTTTCTACGTATCTGTAGTGTGTCGTGACCATATGTCAATGAATGGAGCTACAGTGAATTTATAAAATCGCTTCAATCATTTGTAATAGCCCTGTAGTATGTATAGCCACTTTAGCTCTATCACTTAACCGACTGAGCGATTTTGGCTACGCAGAGAAATCAGCTATATATATATTTTACCCATGAAGAGTAACTCTATCATTCGTTTTGCGGATAACTGGTGTAGCACTGAAAAATAATGATATTAATAAGCGTAATACTTTGACTATAATGAGAGAGGTATGAAATAAAACGCAAACACAGTTTGAGATATATATACATTCATTATTTATTTATATATCATACATAGAATGCAGTATTTCAAGAAAATCATCAGACTCTTTCTGTATCTTCTTGTTCTTCGCACCTGTACAGTATTTCCCAAACAATGCTTTTTGATATGCAACAAATTCCGCGCATATCTCCCTCAAACCAGTGAATGCCTCACAGTATTTGGGTTTTTCACACACACATTTAATCTGTTTCTCTTTTGGTTCAGCATTCAAACAAAGATACTGCTTCAAAACATCAACATGTACATTACGTACACGCAGGAAGTTTATAGCATCATTGTATGCAGAGTCTATGCATGGCAACCAATGGTTCAATCTTTCCAAGGCAAGTCATAGTGCAGTATCCAGATCGTATAAGTTCATAACTGAAGCACACCTTAGATAAACACAGTTGTCACCACATTTCATACATAGTGCACAGTCATCATACACTGTTGTAATAGATAATGTCACACCAGTAAGAAGAATATCTGGGGGAAAACGAGTTGGATAATACTCTGTAGTCATCTACTGATTGATGTAGCGCTCTGCACGACATATTTCGTCCCAGTTGAACTCAGATATCTGCACTTTAACACCCTTCGATGCATTTTCAATTTCTATTCTGTGTGCATGGACGTGTTGATGACTAACTGCTGAATAAAGACGAGGAAGCATTACATATGGACCAAGATGCGAATACAACCAATAATAATAATAATAATGCTAACCACAGAGAAATATGTGATATGGGATACTTACTTTTCTACTTCTTTCTGTTCTGCAGGGCTGTGCTGGATTGCAACTGCTGTTGACACTTCATGGTTCTTCTTATTCTGCTACTGCTGGCTGACTGACCAAGACTGAGATCTCAGACCTGCTGAGCCTGCCGTATATCCCCGCCAATGACATTAACAGATACTGCTATCCTACTGGCTGAAATCTAACACATGACTGGATTAAGGGCTCCTGTTGGTTCCCACAATTTTCCCTTCCCAGACCGGCATCTTGGATTACATAACAGGAGGGACGACAGTGCCCTCTGGTGGCAGTATTGTGTGCTACATCAGTTGGACTCCAGACCTCATGGTGAGCACACTGGATGGAACTACTACCGGCCAGCCGCTGTGGCCGAGCAGTTCTAGGCGCTTCAGTCTGGAACTGCGTGACCGCTATGGTCACAGGTTCGAATCCTGCCTTGGGCATGGATGTGTGTGATGTCCTTAGGTTAGGTATAAGTAGTTCTAAGTTCCAGGGGAATTTATGACCTCAAATGTTAAGTCCCATAGTGCTCAAAGCCATTTGAACCATTTTTGAGATACTACCTCAAATTGTTTAAATGAACACTGCATGGAAAATAAAAGACTTATGTCCATCCTATCCAGCACAGGCTGAGTCCTTTTTCAGCCAGTTCCTAGGAAGAGGTGGTGGTTGGATGACTTAGGTTAGTGGAGGTAGCCATTTTATTAGGTTAGTGGAGGTAGCCATGGTGTGTTGCATTATCCTGCTGGAATTTTAACTACCCGCCATTTTCTGGGGGAGGGGAGAGGGGGGGAAGACATTAGGTTAGTGGAGGTAGCCCAATTGACCTATTTTTCGGCCAAAATTTGAACTTCCTGCAATGGCATCATTGTGATATTGCCATATCTATCGCTGCCATCTTGAATAAATTTGGCAATAATGTGGAGTGGGGTGACGCTCTCTGTGTCCCACTACTGAAGTGTTCTGAGTTTGGAACTGTATAGGGCATTATGTGAAGGGCTTATTTCAATAGTGGTACAAGTCCAGTTTTCTTCATTCTGAGATACAGAGTCCTAAAGTTAAATGAGCGCTGAAAAATCTGCAGTTGAGATACGAGAAATATTCAAGTTGCTCGATATGAACCTTCCTTTCTATTTGTTTGAATATTTAATGTCAACAGCATTATAGGCAGAAAAGTGGAGGTAATGGAGCTGTACCACTATTGAAATAAAATAAATAGAACATTGTATATAAACCTGTTAATGTGTCACTTTCATTATTGTTAGGGCAATGTTTATGTTCCTGTTTTGTCCACCACACGTGTCACTGTACGCAACTACCTGTTTTTGATAAGTGACACACTTTTCAATATGTTTCAATAAACAGGTACCAATTTCCTGTGAACCCCTTGATCCAGATGTTTCACTCAAAAATACATATGGATTTTGCCGTCAGTTAAATTGTGGCACCCAAAATTATACACTTACATGTTTCTTTTGTAGTACGATATCGATGTTGTCAGTTTAAGAAATGCAAGTGCTTTTTGCAGGTCAAAGGTAAACATGAACACCTGGGAATCTGCCTCTACTACATGCTGTGTCTGAACCCATTGCTGTTCTTGCAGCTTCAGCCCTCCTAAGGTGAAGCTCCTTTCAGTTTGAAGCTTTCTTTTTTTTCTTTTGCATTGGTAGCAGCGTACATTTCATAGCTCAGTTTGTCACAAAAAGAGCAAGTGTCTTTACTTGGTGGTCGAAATGACTGGTTGAAGTCTTTGTTAAAGATTTTTCGATAGATGTGCTCCCCACAATTTCTTTATTCTGAGATATGCATTTATCTTTGTACAAACCGTACATTTTGGCCACACACAGCTCAGGATTTAAAAACCTTTTGTGGGGATTATCCTTCCTTGCATAATGGCTCTCGGAAACTGGTGTGTTCCTTTTGGTGTGTTCCTTTACATCATTGATCAGACCTTCCAGTACAGAGAATTTGTTCTGATGTTTGCCCCTTCCATCAAGGTGAGGTGTACCTTCTTCTTTGCTTTTTGTTAAAAGTCTAGAGAGTCGTCCATTAGACATGTCAAAAGTATTCAAGCAAAACTTCTTGCATACTATTGCACAGTTTGCGTTCACATGTAATCGATATTCATAAATACAGCTTTTCTGGGAACCAGAGTCATCTCTTGGCGGTCGGCGGTTAACTGAATGATACGTGCATAAACCATTCAGATAATTGTTTTGGCGATTAATATCACCCATAGCCCAGAAACTGTCAAATAACGTCTTCATCATCCTCTGAAATTTTATTGAAAGATTTACGTGCACACCTGCAGTTCACATTGCGAAATGTTTTGTGGAGGATTTATTTTACCGGTTGCTATGACGTATAACTCCCCAGTGTTCCTTTTTTCTTTGAAATACGCTTTTCATATGTGTCCGTTTTCCTTGTACCCTTCTTGCTGCGAGTACGCTTCCTTTTTGTCTGCATATTTGCGGCTGCGCCTTCCGCACAGGCATCAATAACAGTGTCTCCTGTTTCGTCATTTTTTCCGCTTTCATTGGAAGTTTCATCGTCATCGGTACTGGTATCTAGATAGAAAGTAACACAAGTTATGATTTATACAGCACCAGATTATTGAAAAGATATGTATATGTGAAATACATTAAATGGACACCCTCATTTTCCGTTTTTATTGTTAACATGATCTTCATCCTCGCATATTCCTGTTTTGGAACAAAATCTCTATAATGCGTAGAGAAAAGTAAGCAAGCTCTCTTTACCTTCAATCGTTTGAAAATCTGGATCATCAGTTGTATCACAGTCATTTGATAATGCTGCTGAATCCATCATCTTCGCAAGAAATAACAACACACTGCAATGCACAAAAGCACACGGACTTGTACCACTACTAAAATAAATTGCTGCTTGGTGACTCTAATGCGTCAGCATTGAGGTGGTCTCTGTTCACAGCAGGACGAAGCTGGTAATGTTCCACAATACAAATGAATTAAAAACGACTTGTGTGAGTACGTACGTGAGGATAACTCCATTTTTTTGAAAAGTGGACTTGTACCACTATTGTAATAGGCCCTTCATGTAAGAGAAATAAAATACCGACTTACCCAGTACTAAACTGTCGGGTGTCTGGAGCTATTAGAGCACAGGCACAAATAGTTAAATTCCGGGTACTGGTTAACTTGAAATTTAGGTAAGGAGCAATCAAATGCACTTTCCTGGTAGTAAAAGGTTTATCAGTAGCTTGTATCCTGTGTTGTGATTTCCTAAGGAGCAGAAATTAGTTTAATGTATGGTAGGAGGAGAATTGTACTGGATATGGTCAGAACGAAAGAAGTTCATGGCAAGTATTTCCAGAGTATTCAAATCAAATTCCACAGTTTAAAAATTTTACAATTTAACTGTGTTTTAAAAGGGAAGGAATTCTATTACCCTGAAAAGAGAATAGAGAACTCTATGGAAATACAGGAAATGGCCTACAACGAGGTTAAGGAATTGGATTATTTGAACAGTAGCCAGCAACATGTGTTTACTCGTTTGCTGTCAAAATATTTAAAGGTTTTCTCGGAGAAACCTGAAGTAATAAAGGTTTACAAATACAACATAGAGGTGTTGCCCCATGAAACCTGCCACACCACATATTCTGTGCCGCTGCAAGGACATCAAACTATATATAAAATGATTCAGAATGACAATGTAGATATAAGATTTTCTTTCAGTTTTTGATGTATTTTTCGTGTATATAGTAGTATAGAAATGTTTGCCATGATATATTTTTCTGTATTTAGAAAATAGAAAGTGTCATCCATGTTAGTATACTCGACAAAAGGACAATATTACTTGCTTTTCAAAGATGCATGGGAAATACTGTGTAACGAGGCAACACTAGTTCGTGAAATTGAAGTAGAATAATGAAGATAAAGGGATATCTATTTTTAATGAGAACATTTGATTTAATTCCATACTGTAAGGTAAAGTTAGGACTGTTATTTCATTGGGAGGTTCAGCTTGTGAAAGATTTAATAGAGATGTAAGTTAAATTATCTTAAACATGCAGTACTCATATATTCGGTAATATTTCGACTACTACAGTAAGAAGAAAGATGACCATGAGTAAAACCCATCATAAAGGAAAACACCATGGGTCATCAGCAAAGCAGATTTCGATGAAACAATTTTAGAATCAATCGTGCAAGGATATGTCATGCCATTTTACCGCATGAGTTTGCTAGATTTTTGGATCCATGGCTAAACTCAGTTTCGGCTGGAGAAACGCTTATTAGACACTGTGAAACATAGGAACATGTATGGCAGTCCTGATAAAATATAAAAATATAGGCAATTTGTTGAGCATAATATGGTAAAGCCATTATTAATGTAAAGTCAGGCCAGAGTCTGAGCCGGCCAGGGTGGCCGAGCGGTTCTAAGCGCTACAGTCTGGAACCGCGCGACCGCTACGGCCGCAGGTTCGAATCCTGCCTCGGGCCTGGATGTATATGATGTCCTTAGGTTAGTTAGGTTTAAGTAGTTCTAAGTTCTAGTGGACTGATGACCCCAGAAGGTAAGTCCCATAGTGCTCAGAGCCATTTGAACCATTTTTGAACCAGAGTCTGAGTACAGGTCCTGATGATCTATTGGTCAGGCAAACGTGACATGGAGTGCAGGAACGTAAGCAATGAATTGTGTAATTCACAAACTGTAACGCCTGCTTCTAAACAAAAGACAGATAATGTAAGTGACAGAATCTGTGATTAACTTGTTCTGTGGAGAAAATTTGTGTAGTCACAGAAACAGTAAAAACCGTGTCTTGAACTATGTGGAAATGTGTAATTCGCAATCTGTAGCATGAGAAAGTATTAAGTGGACGATCACCGTACTTTGTACAGACTTTGGCGGGTATCCTTAATGAACAGATGTTGTTAACTGCACACAGTGCGACGAGTATGGAAAAACTGAATAATTTCATCTCGTGTAAACTGTGCGAACGATGTATTTGGAATAGACAGCGTTTCATGCGCGACAACAATCAACATTCAACGCGTAGCGGACACTTGGTCGCGAGTGACGTACCGCGCTCGGAGTGAGGTTTTTAGAACAGGTTATAATCAATGAATAGCCATCGTTCTAAGAGACTGTGAAGTGTAAAGCGTGTGACGACATTAGGACGCTTATATAGCGCGAAACATTAAGAATATCATAAAAAAGTGAAGAAAGCAACTATGCTTGTAGGACTATGTGATTACTGGAATTACACACGTGGGGTGTAATAAACAGTTACAGAGCTTATGACGAATCTTTTGCGTTTCTTACTTTCATGTTTTCGTTTTCTTTAAAGGCAAAGAGAAAAGGTGAAGCGCTAGCCCAACGTAGAGCCTGTGCCTACCGTAATGTATTTTTGATTTTCAAATGTTAAAAAACATAACATGTTTTTTTCTGTTCCTCAGTAGAAGGAATGACGTGCTCTCTGTCAGTGAATGACAGTAGACGCACATTATCTTAGCGCATAGTTACAGACCGCCATTTTGGGCGATGTGAATACGTGAGGAGTATGTATTTTCAATGCGCATCGGACAGAAGAATATAGTATTATTTTATCAACTGAAAGATTGTATCAGGTTATTATTTCAAGTAGTACTGTAATAAGAAGAACTGAAGTCTACCTGTGTACTTCGGAAAATTCACGAAGATCCGATAGACGCAACACGGGCACGATCAAGATTTTGTAAGTGGATACGGCGATCGGACGTAGTATTATTAACTGGTAAGCATAAACCCACAACAAGAGGAGGGCTATTACTCTTATGATGTACGTAATATAAAATAATTCTTTACCCTTTTATAGGCGTAGCCCAGCTTGTGCTTGTACGAGTGCCGAAAAAATACTCTCATAAATTCAATAAAGTCACAGACTTTATTTTTTATTATTATATATTTTTTATTATATTATAAGATGGCCCTCAACTATACAATAGCAGTGACTAATAATTGTGCATTTTTCCCTTAGGGAATTACCATCTGTGCGTTAAACAAATAAGACAGCATAATCGAACTTGTTTCATGGTCATTTCTTTGCATTCCGAGCGGTTTGGGGAGGCGACAACACAGGAGGCGACGCCGTTGCAGCCTTGCTGGTTAAACATCGCGGGGGCGGTGCCTGCCTCCACGCCGACGCTACGTACGTTCCCGCCGGGCGTATCCATGACGAAGCATCATCGACTACGCGACGCCGTACCTGCAACGTCCTACGAACATCCGACGGCCGACGACTGCGCCTACCAGATGGCGACACCGGCGACCAACGGCATCGTCATACAACTGTCAAATTATCTAATCGATCTAATGCAAACTTTGCAAATCAAGAATGCAACACCTGAGAATATCTGAAATATTGATAACAGATAGTGATGAAGGATAGTCTATTTCAGGGGTCTCCAAACTACAACCCGCGGGTCGAAACCGGCCCGCGAGGGCCGGCAAACCGGCCCGCGTTAGCTGACCGGACATCCCCATCCCCGGTATCCGGCCCGCCAAATATTTGAGTGGTACCTATACGGCCAACAATGGAGTTTCGAGGCCTATCGTGACCAATACACCGCGACATTGGCTCTGCTACTCGCTACAAGACTACATAACTAAACTTATTGTTGCACCGCTTGAAATAACAATGCGTTGACATACTCTACCTCTGTTACGTCTTGCAGTAATAGTGTTGCTAACAATGATTTTGAGATTTCGTTAACTTTGCAGGACGCTTTTGTGAAGAATGTGCAGTGACACACTTTTTTGTCGGTGAAATTCGCCAGAATAAAATACGCCAGAATTTCGGTCAGGTACGTCCACCAGTCAAAATTATGTAACTAAATAAAAATCGTAGTGCGTTTCAGTGCTAGCTATTCCCATAACCTTAGATTTTTGCGATTTCATCTCTCCTTTAGCCTCACATTACGGTGATCACGGAGTGCTAGGGTGCTTTAATCCCACTAGGTAGATCTTGGCCCTTATGACTTTGTGGAGGAGTCAATGTGGCCCGCGGACTAAAAAGTTTGGAGAACCCTGGTCTATTTCACTCCATCCCAGGTTTTCTTTGGTTTCCCTTGGGACCCTCGTCCGAATGGAGAGCGATAATAAGCAAACGTCCGCAGCTTCAGTTAATAACAGCCTTTTCCCACATCATATGGGGTCGGCGTTGTCTTGCTGGATCCTTCTCTTCCATAAATGTCTATCCAGTGCTTCTTCTCTGAGCCATCCTTTCTCCCTTAGGTCCCCTGCTACCTCGTTCTTCCATCTCAGTTTCGGTCTTCCTCTTCTCCTTGGTCCTTCGATTTCTAGGTCTTCAATTCTTCTCCCCATGTAGTACTTCCCTCTTCCCTGCACATGTCCATACCATCTTAGCGTACTTTCTTGGATCTTCTTTTCCCCTGGTGTACTCAAGCCTTAGTCTACCCTTTGGTGCCGGCCGCGGTGGCTGTGCGGTTAGGACGCTTCAGTCCGTAACCGCGTGACTGCTACGGTCGCAGGTTCGAATCCTGCCTCGGGCATGGATGTGTGTGATGTCCTTAGGTTAGTTAGGTTTAAGTAGCTCTAAGTTCAAGGGGACTGATGACCTCAGATGTTAAGTCCCATAGTGCTCAGAGCCATTTGAACCATTTCTATCCTTTAGTGTCACCCCACTCATCCACCTTAACCTTCTCATTTCTGCCACTTCCATCTTCTTCTCTTGGGCTTTTGTAACTGGCCAAGTTTCTGCACTATACTGTATTGCAGGCCTCACCGCAGACTTGTAAAGCTTTCCTTTTTTTCTGCAGCTTCTTATCATACAGTACTCCACTCTGTTTCCTCCAGTTCATCCATCCACTATTTATCCTGTGATGTATTTCAGACTCCAATCCTCCATCACTTTGCATGTAAGAGTCTAGGTATTTAAATTTCTTGACGAGTGTCAGTTGTTCTCCTTGAGGTTCATATATAGGTCTTTGGCATCCTTTATACACATTTATTCTGTTTTCACCCTGCTAATTCTCATTCCCGTTTCCTCTAGAGCTTTTCTCTACTGTTCAAGATTGTCTGGAAGTGCCTCCTGGGTGGGTTCACAGATTACAACATCATCGGCAAACATCATGCTCCAAGGTCCTCTTTTTTCACATCTTTGACTAGTACATCCATGACAAGGTCAAAGAGATATGGGCTGAGAGCAGATCCCTGATGTAGCCCTACTCTCACCGGAAATGCCTTTGTGGCACCTGCACTGCTCCTGACTTGCGTCATTGCACCTTCATACGTGTCTTCTAACACCCTGATATATTTTTCTAGCAGGCATTTACTTCTCAGACATCTCCATATCTCTTGCCTCGGCACTCTGTCATATGCCTTCTCAAGATCGATAAAGCCCATATGCAGTTCGGCTTGTACTTCTCTGTGCCTCGCCATCAGTTGCCTTAGTGCAAATATTGCGTCGGTTGTTCCTCTTTCCGGCATAAACCCAAACTGTTCTTCACATACTCCAGTTTCTAGATGCAACCTCTTCTCTATTATCCTTTCCCAGATCTTCATTGTGTGGGACATCAGTTTAATCCCTCTATAATTGCCACAGTTTTTGATATCCCCTTTCCCCTTATATATGGGAACCAGTATACTGCTCCTCCACGCATGCAGCATTCTTTTTCCTTTCCAGATCTTCTGCATTAGATCCCAGAGAACATCAGTTCCCTGTTCTCCCAGACTTTTCCATGCTTCTATTGGGATTTGGTCTGCGCCTAGGGCCTTCCCAATTTTCATTTTCTTCATTGCATGTTCGACTTCTTCCCTACTTATACTTTGGATCATTCCTTCCTTTATATCTCCATCCTCATACTTATATATTGCTTAAATATATGTACCAATGATGCCGAAATTTTGTAATCTTTGAATGATGTAAAGTGTATTGATGTGAACTCAAAGTATCAGACAATCATAGAAATCTATGACTGGAATTATGTTAACTATTGTGATGTGAAGTGAAATCTCTAGTGAAAGTGCGTCATGTGACATAATGTGGACCGAGCGAGGTGGCGCAGTGGTTAGACACTGGACTCGCATTCGGGAGGACGACGGTTCAATCCCATGTCCGGCCATCCTGATTTAGGTTTTCCGTGATTTCCCTAAATCGCTCCAGGCAAATGCCGGGATGGTTCCTTTGCAAGGGCACGGCTGACTTCCTTCCCCGTCCTTCCCTAATCCGATGAGACCGATGACCTCGCTGTCTGGTCTCCTTCCCCAAAACAACCAACCAACCAACCAACATAATGTGGAATGCCATGCCTGAACATTACAACATGTGACCATGGCATTCCAGGGGGCCTTATGATGTCCCATGGCCCAGATTAGGCAAACTATAACTTCTTAAATATTTTCCCACGATATTGAGCAATTATGTTTGTCGTATCTAAAAGAAACTCTACTGAAAGTCAAAGAATAATGCGAATACAAAGAAAAACTATTGTCTGTAAATAAGTATTATTACCTTTGTTCTTTTTGGTATCGGCGTGAAACAAAAAGCGCCAGACACTCTTTTGCTTGTTCTTGTTCGGATAGGACGCCATTGTGCGCCATCTACGTAATAAGGTGTGTACATGTTTTACTATTTGAGCAGTGAGCTCTAATATTTCTACAGTATTGCTGTTATTAATTTTAACTGTAACCTGCATCACATATGCCGTTTGCTTCTTCCATCATTTTTAAAAGAATTTCAGACGCAGCGCCGGCAGCAAGCTGAACATCGCTGGACGGCGACAATTGGCGGCCATTAAGCGGCAATTTCAAATTATCGTAATTATTATCCCGTTCTTTCCACAGGCGACGCTGGATATCGGCGATTTTATTTCTTTCATTCCTGATATATAGGAAACTGACATTTTCAAAGTACTTAACGATATACTCAGACTATGTATGTTACGTGCAATAGGACACATACTTGGCCTGCACTAAGACGTAACTAAACCACACGTAGGTCCTTACGTATTGAAAATGTTGAAATACTTTTTGTATGTATATATAGCCTATAATGATTAACTGGTTTTGAGCATGGATTCGTCTAAGTAATTTCAATAATTATTCAGGATTCCATGCTACAATTTTTATAGATAGATACACTACATCCTCTCTGAAACAGTTTACTGCCTTCTAGAGAGTGAACAGTTCGAGGTTATATGCAGACCACAACTTTTATGATTTATTTAATTTGCGTGAGAAGAAATGCGATGGCTGGTGTATACCGTTAACTTTTTGCTGTAGAACAGTGCCGATGGCAGTTTTGCTAGCGTCAACAGTGACTGACAGACGAGTTGTTGGTGGGGGATGAGCCAGGGTCACGCCCCTCTGTAGTCATTGTTTGATTGTCTCGAAATCCTGTGACATTTCTTCTGACCACAGAACAGCTCGGTTACCTTTGGTGTTGGCTCTGGAAACACCTTTGGTGAATGGTGCCTGAATTTCAGCTGCCTGCAGAATGTGACGCCAATAGAAAGTTATCATTTCTAGAAATCTGTGTAGCTCCTTGTAGGTAGAGAGGCTGGGAGTGAATAGTATAAGTTCCTTCTTTTTTCTGTTGCCCTGATCCCTGCTGATGAAACAGAATATCCTAGGAATGTTAGGCTCTGCTGATGCAAGTGTCACAGTTCGTTGTTGACGACTACACCCAGCTGATCTAGGGCATGAGGAACCTATTGTCTGTATCTTCATGCTTTGAAGGTGTAGCAGAGTATATCAACATGTAGTCCACATAAGGGAAACAGAACAAGAATTTGCGTAGGGCAGAGTCGGTGAATTCTGCCATGTTTGGCCCACCTTTTGTAGTCCGAATGGCATGAATAAGTATTCAAATAACACGAAGGGGTGATAATGGGAGTTTTAGCAATATCTTCAGTCGCCATTTGTATTTGCAAATATGCCTTTCAGCAGTCATTGATGCTGAAGATCTTAGCACCTGATGATGGGTGTCAGATACCAGGTAATGATTGAGAATTATCCGAGTATTGAGGATTCTGTAGTCTCAACACATTCGAAAAGTACCATCTTTTTTTTGGGGCCATATGTAGAGGTGGAGCCCAAGGGCTGTCTGAAAGCAGATAATGCTGAAGTTAAGCAACTCATCTACAATGTCTTTGGCGATTTGCCATTTCACAGGGGAAAGGCAATGCTCTTTGCGAGAGATTTATTTCTTTCAACTAGTCTTTGTACACTACTGTCAGTAAAGTTAGCCTTCTGCCGCAAAGCAGTGTGTTAGCAGTGCGCAAGTAGCAGCGTTACTGCACTTACTAGGCAGTCTTGTATTTTAATAACCGTTTAAATTTGGTGTTGAACTGTTTGTGCTCTCTGTAGATTAGTTAAGACGTTCTTTGCACAACAGTATTTAGTATGGATAGGGACTGCGACTGCTGTGTTCGGATGCGGGCTGAGTTGGCATCCCTTCGCTCCCAGCTTCAGGCAGTGTTGGCTTCGGTCACACAGATTGAGGCTGTTCACTGTGGGGGTCCAGAGGGGGGTTTGTTGGGGACGGCCAGCTCATCTCACACATCCCCCGATCGGGCTTTGGCTGTGGCTGCCCAGGATACTGCCCACTTTGAGGCTGACCCCTCACCTGTGGTAGAGTGGGAGGTCGTCTCGAGGTGTGGCAGAGGGCGAAAAACATTCCGGAGGGCTGAACGGAAGGCTTCTCCAGTTTGTCTTACGAATCGGTTTCAGGCTCTGTCTCCAGCTGATACTGATCTTCGGCTGGACATGGCAGCTTGTCCTGTTCCAGAGGTTGCCCCTCAGTCTGCAAGATCCAGGCGATCGCAGAGGGTGGGCTTACTGATAGTTGGGAGCTCCAACGTCAGGTGCATAATGGGGCCCCTTAGGGATATGGCTGCAAAGGAGGGGAAGAAAACCAATGTGCACTCCGTGTGCATACCAGGGGGAGTCATTCCAGATGTGGAAAGGGTCCTTCCGGATGCCATGAAGGGTACAGGGTGCACCCATCTGCAGGTGGTCGCTCATGTCGGCACCAATGATGTGTGTCACTATGGATTGGAGAAAATCCTCTCTGGCTTCCGGCGGCTATCTGATTTGGTGAAGACTGCCAGTCTTGCTAGAGGGATGAAAGCAGAGCTCACCATCTGCAGCATCGTCGACAGGACTGACTGCGGACCTTTGGTACAGAGCCGAGTGGAGGGTCTGAATCAGAGGTGGTGGGGTTTCAGGTTCTGCTGGATAGGTCAGGAGTCCACTACACCCAACAGGCGGCTACACGGGTAGCAGGGGTTGTGTGGCGTGGACTGGGCTGTTTTTTAGGTTAGATGGTCTTGGGCAAGTACAGAAAGAACATCAGCCTCAAAGGGTGCGGGGCAAAGTCAGGACATGCGGGGACCAAGCAGCAGTCGGTATTGTAACTGTAAACTGTCGAAGCTGTGTTGGTAAAGTAAGGAACTTCAAGCGCTGATAGAAAGCACCGAAGCTGTAATCGGTATAGGTACGGAAAGCTGGCTGAAGCCAGAGATAAATTCTGCAGAAATTTTTACAAAGGCACAGACGGTGTTTAGAAAGGATAGATTGCATGCAACTGGTGGTGGCGTGTTTGTCGCTGTTAGTAGTAGTTTATCCTGTAGTGAAATAGGAGTGGATAGTTCCTGTGAATTATTATGGGTGGAGGTTTTAGTCAACAACCGAGCTAGGTTAATAATTGGCCCCTTTTACCGACCTCCCGACTCAGCAGCATTAGTGGCAGAACAACTGAGAGAAAATCTGGAATACATTTGACGTAAATTTCCTCAGCATATTATAGTCTTAGGTGGAGATTTCAATTTACCAGATATAGACTGGGACACTCAGATGTTTAGGACGGGTGATAGGGACAGAGCATCGAGTGACATTATACTGAGTGCACTATCCGAAAATTACCTCGAGCAATTAAACAGAGAACCGACTCGTGGAGATAACATCTTGGACCTACTGATAACAAACAGACCCGAACTTTTCGACTCTGTAAGCGCAGAACAGGGAATCAGTGATCATAAGGCCGTTGCAGCATCCCTGATGGTTCAAATGGCTCTGAGCACTATGGAACTTAACATCTGTGGTCATCAGTCCCCTAGAACTTAGAACTACTTAAACCTAACTAACCTAAGGACATCACACACATCCATGCCCGAGGCAGGATTCGAACCTGCGGTCGCGCGGCTCCGGACTGAGCGCCTAGAACCGCTAGACCACCGCGGCCGGCGCAGCATCCCTGAATATGGAAGTTAATAGGATTATAAAAAAAGGCAGGAAGGTTTATCTGTTTAGCAAGAGTAATAGGAGGCAGATTTCAGACTACCTAACAGATCAAAACGAAAATATCTGTTCCGACACTGACAATGTTGAGTGTTTATGAAAAAAGTTCAATGCAATCGTAAAATGCGTTTTAGACAGGTACATGCCGAGTAAAACTGTGAGGGACGGGAAAAATCCATCGTGGTTCAACAACAAAGTTAGGAAACTACTGCGAAAGCAAAGAGAGCTTCACCGCAAATTTAAACGCAGCCAAAACCTCTCAGACAAACAGAAGCTAAACGATGTCAAAGTTAACGTAAGGAGGGCTATGCCCGAAGCGTTCAGTGAATTCGAAAGTAAAATTCTGTGTACCGACTTGACAGAAAATCCTAGGAAGTTTTGGTCTTACGTTAAATCAGTAAGTGGATCGAAACAGCATATCCAGACACTCTGGGATGATAATGGCATTGAAACAGAGGATGACACGCGTAAAGCTGAAATACTTAATACCTTTTTCCAAAGCTGTTGCACAGAGGAAGACCGCACTGCAGTTCCTTCTCTAAGTCCTTGCAGGAACTAAAAAATGGCTGACATCGAAATAAGTGTCCAAGGAATAGAAAAGCTACTGAAATCACTCAACAGAGGAAAGTCCACTGGACCTGACGGGATACCAATTCGATTCTACACAGAGTATGCGAAAGAACTTGCCCCCCTTCTAACAGCCGTGTACCGCAAGTCTCTTGAGGAACGGAAGGTACCAAATGATTGGAAAAGAGCACAGATAGTTCCAGTTTTCAAGAAGGGTCGTCGAGCAGATGCGCAAAACTATAGGCCTATATCGCTGACATCGATCTGTTGTAGAATTTTAGAACATGTTTTTTGCTTGCGTATCTTGTCATTTCTGGAAACCCAGACTCTAGTCTGTAGGAATCAACATGGATTCCGGAAACAGCGATCGTGTGAGACCCAACTCGCTTTATTTGTTCATGAGACCCAGAAAATATTAGATACAGGCTCCCAGGTAGATGCCATTTTCCTCGACTTCCGGAAGGCTTCGATACAGTTCCGCACTGTCGCCTGATAAACAAAGTAAGAGCCTACGGAATATCTGACCAGCTGTGTGGCTAGATTGAAGAGACTTTATCAAACAGAAAACAGCATGTTGTTCTCAATGGAGAGACGTCTGCAGACGTTAAAGTAACCTCTGGCGTGCCACAGGGGAGTGTTATGGGACCATTGCTTTTCACAATATATATAAATGACCTATTAGATAGTGTCGGAAGTTCCATGTGACTTTTCGCGGATGATGCTGTAGTATACAGAGAAGTTGCAGCATTAGAAAATTGCAGCGAAATGCAGGAAGATCTGCAACGGGTAGGCACTTGGTGCAAGGAGTGGCAACTGACCCTTAACATAGACAAATGTAATGTATTGCGAATACATAGAAAGAAGGATCCTTTATTGTATGATTATATGATAGCGGAACAAACACTGGTAGCAGTTACTTCTGTAAAATATCTGGGAGTATGCGTACGGAATGATTTGAAGTGGAATGATAATATAAAATGAATTCTTGGTAAGGTGGGTGCCAGGTTGAGATTCATTGGGAGAGTCCTTAGAAAATGTAGTCCGTCAACAAGGGACGTGGCTTACAAAACACTAGTTCGACCTATACTTGAGTATTGCTCATCAGAGTGGGATCCGTTCCAGGTCGTGTTGACAGAGGAGATAGAGAAGATCCAAAGAAGAGCGGCGCGTTTCGTCACAGGGTTATTTGGTAAGCGTGATAGCATTACTTAGATGTTTATCAAACTCAAGTGGCAGACTCTGCAAGAGAGGCGTTCTGCATCGCGGTGTAGCTTGCTGTCCAGGTTTCGAGAGGGTGGGTTTCTGGATGAGGTATCGAATATATTGCTTCCCCCTACTTATACCTCCCGAGGAGATCACGAATGTAAAATTAGAGAGATTCGAGCGGGCATGGAGGCTTTCCAGCAGTCGTTCTTCCTGCGAACTATACGCGAGTGGAACAGGGAAGGGAGATAATGACAGTGGCACGTAAAGTGCCCTCCGCCACACACCGTTGGGTGGATTGCGGAGTATAATTGTAGATGTAGATGGGTGGTCCTTCTGTTGTTATGATTCTGTGCACCATGCCATTATTAATGTCATAGTGGGGAGTTGATTTGGGGCTACAGTTGGAGTGGATGTGACTTTCATAGTTCCTTTTGCACAAACATTTACTGAACTGTCACTTGTTTCACAGGCAGTGATATGTTTGTTCATAGTGTTTGTTGAAGATGTTTGTTTGACTTTGGTGAGAGACAACATCTGCAAAGAATCAAGCAGATGTATGCAATGTAGAATGGTATCTAGTCCTCGTTTGGTGCAGCGGCGTGTGTGCTTGTCGCTGGTAGCATCTGTGGTGTCCAAGGGGAGCAGCTTTTAGATCAATGATTTGTTGAGGTGACAATATTCGTTGTTTTGACGAGGGTTGGAGGAGAATTTCTGCACTCTGGTGTAGAGATCCTTCACTGTTTGTCATAAATCCATTGGGTTTGTTTCCTGAGATGGTGTTTCCTGAGATGGTGGTCTGTGGGGACTGAAGGGCTGTAAGTTGTGATTCTGCTTCCACTAGCTGATTTTGACACTCATACAACAGCCTTTGAAGGGATGAGTTTTCTTCCTGTAGCACAAGGCATTCTTTCCTTGTGTTGATGTATTGTTGGTTGGTTGTTGTCAGTTTATTCTTGATGACGGATCACAGCAGTGGCAGCTTATGTACCATTGAAAGATAGGAGTCCTCATGTTATGGTAGGGCTCAGGCCGGTGACCATCCAATGGTATCCTTGATGGTGAAATTACTTGATCTGCAGGGTGGTACTTCATCTTGTAAATTCAGCAGAGATGGAATGCCATAGGAAATTGCTCCCAGTCAGCAGTTGGTTGACATCAGCATGAAGAAATTTCCACGTGAAGTGTTAGCTGCTGCTGAGGTCAGTGTCTTAGGTGACCATTCTGTAAGTGGCAATGATCAATGCATTTGCTGCTTGTAGTGTAAGTGCTGAGTAAGGGGCATAAGGGGGTAGGGTGGTATTCAGGATTGTACTGATTTCAGACTCGAGTCCACCAAAAAGAGCCATTTGGTGCGATGACCTTGCACTTAGAGCCTTGAGTTGATACCAATGGGTGGGTGATACAAACTGGTTTGGTTCACCAGGTATCTCGCGTGGAGAATTTTGTTTATGCCATGGCCACTGACGCCAAGTAAAGATTGTAGGACACATTTGGGTGTTGGCAGGGCTGGGAACAATTGCGTGCCATGGTGCTGAAGTGGGTGTGAAACTAGCAACACAGAACAGTCTATCATTTGTTGTCCACATCAGGCACTGTTTGGAGGGTCTGGTAACAGTCAGTCATGTCCAGATGGGTAGGAAGGTAAGATGGATGCCACTGCTCTGCACATGACATGTCAGAGGATTTGGGTGAGCTCTGTACTGTTCAGTGGCGGCGTCCTGGAGAGGACAAGATGGCTGCTCTCGCTCCATGCTCAGCACTCCTGGTAACCTTGGAAGGGGTCTGTGTCACTCAGAAGCTGTCTGGAAACTCGGTGTGCAACAAGGCTGCCTGCAATATGTAGTGCCAGTGGCTGCTGGATAATGTGGATGGCAATTTTGCAAAGCATATCTGTGGTTTGCTAACTGTAATTTAAGGCCCAGTGGATGTCATTTGTTGCAAATTATCCCAGCTTGCATTTCGTGTTGCAATTTACTTGACCATTTGGTCTACAGTCAAATGTTGGGCAATAGTGGCTGATCCACCATGGTCTGTAAAACAAGCCATGACTGCGAAAGTGGTCATTCATTTAATGGATGGCTTGAAGCACTTGTTGGTGGAGGTCTTGCACTGTCACAGGAGCAACTCTATTTTAACTGCCTCAAACTTGTTCAACATAGGTGGAGAGCGTTTCATATTGCTGATCATGGTGGTGTGTTTGCCTAAATGGCACAATAAAGTTGAGTACTTCGGTGCATCATCAAACATGTTGTATTCAGTGAATATTGATTCAGCAATAGGAACTAGATATGAGACTGATCCACTAAGAACGGAGGCGGTTTAGGTGGTGTACGTGGCACTGTTGAGGTGTTGCAGGGAAGGTGCCCATAGGCTGCCATTTGATTAGATTCGGAGGTAGCAGCACATGGCACCCAATTTCACGTATGCAGTGGGGTAGGAAGGCTGGGAATGTTCTGGCATGACTCGGCCGGCTGAGGTGGGGAGGGATTCGTCGCCTGAGAGCCCAACGCGATAGTGCAATGCTCGGTGGGCGGCTGAACAAATGTCGTTGTATACAGACTCGTGAGGTGGCTTGCACGCATTCGGACCAGGCAGTGTTCAGCAGGAAGTGGGTTGATCTCCTTTGCTGAGGGTTGAGGGGGCAGGTTGTGCCACGTCTGGACGAGGATTTCGGGTGTGAATGTGAGAGAGTGGAAGAAGTCACTTTCGCTCACACCTTCTTATTTGACTCGTCCTGGATCGCTCGTTGTACCATGTTATCTATGAAGAACCCTGCTGAGCCCAACGTAATGTCCGAAAATTCCCTGTTGGTTACTGGTATCAGTTGTCCTGGCGACGGTTTGCCTGTCTGTTAAGTACGTTGCGTATATACTATGGTCTGTGGTCATTACTGTGGGAATAACAGGGGGCCTGAGTCTAGAAGAATGATGTACAGAAACCTCGGCGAAGTATTCCACACTTTATTCCCGTGAACATAAACGGAACACATACAAGATACATTCGCGAGATACGCACAGTTCGAGAGACGAGCGGGAACTGGTGATTAAAGACCATCTTCTTAAGCTACAGATAAACCATGTCCGTAGTTACTGCGATCAACAAGTTGGCCGGCGTGATACTGGTGGTCGATATGGCCACATACATATTTATATACTGTCTTCATGAAAAAATACGTAGCCTATGTCTGTCGCAACGTTTATTAGAGTATTGTGTAAAAATTATTGTTAAAATATAGTCTGTGGACATGAATGATGCCATTGTGTAATGGTGATGTTATGTCTAACGTGAAAATGCTATGAGGAATGTGACGTGGGGCCCCATAGAACCACTGGTAGCGACTAGAAGAAGGGAGGGGGGGGGGGGTCTTGAAAATAGACGGATACCGGGTCTTGAAAATAGACGGATGGCGTGAGGTATAGCGTTCTGACTGTGGTTGGAAACAGTGGTACATCTCGTGACGGATTTTAGTGTTGGAGCTGAATGATTTCAAGACAGTTCTGTATATACTATGGAGTCGTTCAGCGTGTGCTCGTTAAATATCGCGATAAAAACACATGATACGCCGACCGAAGTGCCTTTACTCCCAGGTGCAATAATATTGTGGTCGACTAATACAAAGGAGGCTGTAGTAAAATAAAAGGGAGGCGTTTACAATGTGGATAAGTTGTAATTATTGTTTCCTTCCGTAAAGTTTACTAAATGGTTAAAAAGTTCACATGGCATTAATTCGACTGAAGTTCGAGTGTTATTTGTTTGTAAACATCTAGGAGGTTAGACCAAAGCAAGTGGAGTTAATGTTTATCTGTGGTGCTCATAGTCATTTGTTCCTTGTGTCAATTGTCAAACTGTGCCCGTTGCCGGCAGACATCAGCTGATGTCTACTTTTCGAAGAAGCTAAACTTTGCTCCAGATAATAGTACTCTTATTTACGTAAATCCCGACATGCTTTCACAATGGCAGTAGCATTTAAACGGGAGAGGTATTTCTTGTACAACGATTTAGCATGTCTTGCATTTGCTTTGCAAGGCAAATGGGTTACCATAGATCTGAGAAATGAGTGTTGTGTGTATGGAAAAGTCAATACTGTCGACGGGTGAGTGTCTTTTTTACTTTAGTGCACTGCACATCATCTGTGCACTATGTTATTGAGGCTGTTGGAGAAGTGGTATCGGAGTGAGAAATACATTTCGCCTCGTTATTTTTACTAACCATCATCATTTACTTGACGTGGGTCAATATGTATGAGTATTCGTTCGAAATGATCATGGGAAAGTTTCACTCCGGTACTGAATTATCGTTCGTGGTCTAATTGATTTTCTACCCAACTACGTGTAGGGCTTCGGAAATGGAAGGAAGTCACGTGGTGGTGTTAGAGATAAGTAGATTTGTAAGTTTTATTTGTTCATAAATGAGGCAGTCACACACACAACGTTTTTCGTACGTGTTATGATGTTCTAGATATCCAGAGACAATTGTGCGGTGGTGTTTATGTTGCCCTATAGATGACCCCTTTCTGTTCCACATGTGCGTGCAAAGTCACAAACAGAAGGTCGGTTGAATTGACTGATATGACATACATCTAGTCCTGTAAAATGTAATACTGGCTTTGGCTTAATTGAAGCCTTTGATACCGCCTTGCTAGCTAACGACCAAACTGACTCTTCAACCTAACCTAGACCTTGGGCTGTGCTAAAAAGCACTGTCACCTCAACCAAAATTCCAAAAGATAATATAGAGAAAAGCAAAACAAAAAAATCAGCATCTTGTTCCTTTTCTCTTTGCGCATGTATGATGTCAAACGCCACATCATTATGTTACAGTATTGACTGATTAAGTTGATCCATATCATAAACCCAGAAGGTGGTTTAAATTCTACATGCTTTACCACACAGTCCTCTGCTTTCCGCAGGCCATTGTCTCAAGATCCCCAGTCACATGTGGCGGTGGCAGTTGTTTGCTCATCCAAGGATCATTTCACAGCATTATAGGAGTCTTTGGGTTAATGTAAGGAAAAATATACGCCCTGTTACGTACTGACATGTGAGTATACACACATTTTAATAAGGAGAGGGCTTCATGTTGAAATCGTCCCAGCATTTGCTTTAAGTGATCAAGGAAAACTACAGAAAACTTAAATCAAAATGGTTGGGCAGAGCATAACCTTCCATCCTACCAAATATGAGGCCAATATCTTAACAAATGCACTGTGTCATTTGGTTATACCTAACACAATACTCTTTATGGTTGTACATGTGTGGAACAAGTTACCTTAATAAAGCAGTGGGGAGGGGGAACCTATACGCTGTTCATTTAGTTGCTCAACACTTCCTACTGCACCACAACATGCCCTTGGAGATGTCAAGTCCTTGACCATCCTGACACACACTTTTTTCTGCTCCCTATCTGCCTAACTAAAAAACTGAATGAATGTCCTCTCATGATTTTTTGTTATTACTGACCTATGCTCTTGAGTTTTCTAAATAGCTTGTTCTTGTCTTATATGTTAGTTGTAGATATACAATGACTGCCTTTTTAAATGTATTTTAGTTGTCTCATTCATCTCCTAGAACAACAGTTCAATCCCACATCCGGCCATCCTGATTTAGGTTTTCTGTGATTTCCCTAAATCGCTTCAGGCAAATGCCGGGATGGTTCCTTTGAAAGGGCACGACCGACTTCCTTCCCTAATCTGATGAGACCGATGACCTCGCTGTTTGGTCTCTTCCCCCAAACAATCCAATCCAATCATCTCCTAGGGCAAGTTATTACACAGTTTTAATTCTGAAACAAATGCTGCTTACCTTTCATATGTTTTTCCTTAGTTAATGTAAGGCAAAATTGCCATTGTTCCATGATCAGGCATGTGTGCTCAGAGTGTATTTCCAATACTACTAATTTATGTACTCATTCCTTGTGTTCATGTATTCATTGCCTCCGTAATTTCTTCAGTCATCAGGCTTTACCAAAAGCATATTGTATTTTTCAGAATTATGAATAGATAAATGCTACTTACCATGAAGATGACATGCTGAGTTGCAGAGAGGCACAGTGAAAAGACTATTACACATTTAGCTTTGTCAAAGTCTTCCTTAAAAAAGAAAACATACACACACGCAAGCACACTTCACACTCACGTGACCACTGTTATTAAGTTAAGTTTTCTGACATCAGGTACTGAAATGTCTTCTCCAAATAAACCAGTCTATCTTAAATCATGATAACTTTCATACAAAAGGAGGAAAAAAGAGCAGTCAGTGTTCAATATCCTGTTTGTGATAAGATTATTAGAGGATGAGCACAAGAAACAGTGACTTTTGCATAGTAAGTGTCTCACAAAGCTTAGAAAAGAATTTTACACAACCCAAAGAAATTCTTGTGTGTGAAAGCTGTCACTGGCACTAAAGTTGGTCTAGATGCTGATGGATGATGCATGAACTGAAGTTGGATTAGCAAAGCAAAAGCTTTGATGTGCATGACAGATATCAGTTTGCTAGTAGGATATTTTGAAAAAGCAATGAGTCTAAGTTGGCTTACAAAATCTTGTGCAACCTGTCAGACAGTATTGCTCAAATGTGTGGGACATATAACAGATGGGACCAGTTAACCTGGATCCCGGATGTATACAAAGAAGGGTGGTGTGAACAGTCACAGGCTTATTTGACCTGCAGTAGATCATCATAGAGATGTTGAAAAACCTGAAGTTGCAGAAAGATAGACACAAACTAGCCCTTGAGAGCCTACTTACAAAGTTTCAAGAATCAGCTTTAAATTAGGAATGTACTTAACCATCCTGTACATGTTAATCCTGTAGGGACTTTGGAGACAAGATTAGATTAATTACAGCATGCACAGAGACAAGGAGGCAGTCAGTCTTCCCATCCTCCATATGTGAATGGGTCTGGGAGAGGGATCAGCCAGCCTGGTACATGGGAGGTACCTTCAATCATGCAGTTGTCAGTGGAGTTTAGATGTATATGTAGAAACTCAGATTTGACATGACATTAAGCAGTGTCCTTCCCAAAGGCATTGTATTGGTGTTGCCTTGAGTGATTTACGGAAACAAAGGAAATTTTAAATGTGCGTGTTTCAACAGGTGTTTTAACTACAGTCATTCTGAACACGAGACCAGTTGCTCAACTACTGCACCAACAACTTTGGTTCTTTTCCCTTTTTTTTTTTCAAATTTAAATCAGATTGTGGTCTCACTGTGTATGTACAGTATATTTATACAAGGAAATGATATTGTAGTTAATTTGAAGTGAAATGTCAAACAATTGGTAGTAAAATAAGCATCTGTGGTACTGGACAATAATTTAAACTAATAATTGAGGTAGCTACCAGACCTTGGCTTAATTCACTTAGCTCCTATTTGACTTTACACAGAACATAATCTGAAACTAGGTATTTTCTTAGCTCATATTTATTGAGAATTTCTCACGTATCAAACAGTCCCATGTGACTGGAAACCAAGACATTTTACTCTGTTTTAAAAGAATGGATGCACATAAATATAAACTGAGTTAATTATGTCTGTTTGCAGGACCCTATAACATTTTTGAGAGATGTAATTTGATATTACTCAGTGAGATGACAGAACACAAAACATCACCGTAATTGGTGTAAACATGTCTTGTGCAAAATGTGCTTCACATGGTGTACAAACAATATTTTACAAATAATAGGAACGTGTTTATTTTGATGTCCTCGATTTCTGATAGGTATCCACTGCCACACTGTACTATTAACTATAAAAGAGATACTGTTATACAAAGTAGCTTCTCAAATATTTGAGTGGCTTAAACAATTTACGACTGATGTAATCTTGTGTGTTACAGTGGACAGTCAGTATTTAACAGAAACAATATTGTTATCAGTGTTTATGGAAAATATTAGAGTTACTATTATTCACAAAGGATGTGTTAGGCTGAGATATCTCCACTCTGACTGTTAGCTGTTGGATACAGGAATACATCCTTTTTGGATGACTACAGTGAGATGCAGTATGGATTAAGGGAATATTTCCACTTGATGAACTGAATGATAGCTTTCCCTACATTTTGACAATGTGAAATGTGTTTCTTTTTTTTTTTTTTTCCATCTCACAACATACACAGTTTCAGAACAAATGTCTGATGTACAGGAGACATGTCAAGGTTACAATTAGCTTATTTGAAATGTTGTCACACTTACAATAATACTTTGTCAAGAACTTACTTACTTAAAATTTGTCAAACTTACAGTATTTACATGTACTATAACTATCAAAATTTTTATTCCATTTTAGGGATCCAGCTCAAAGTATCACTTTGTCCTTCATGAAATCCTCCACAGAGTAGCAGCATCGTTCAATTAGAAAATCATGTTACATGCTTTTTGAAATATTTATCTTCATATGCATTATGTCACACAATTTTAAGTGGTGCGAGGTGAGCATGAAGTTTTCTTTATGCCTTGTGTTGTATGAGTGTTCAACATTTTTTTAAATTTTTTTCTATTTTAATGGGTCAGCTCTGCTGCATAGCAAAAGAACCACCTCAAAGATGTATAAAGAGGAGGCAGTTGATATTTTTAGGTCTTTAAATAATGGTCGAGATGACGCCCTCGGCTGTGCAGAGCACATGTTGCGAATCATTCTTTTTTGCAACTTTAAAATTTTTGTAACATTTCCAGAGTTTCCCCAAAAAATTATGCCATATTGAATAATAGATTGAAAGTAGCTATAGTATGCTATTTTCCTGGTGGCACAGTGTAAAATTTCCTCTGCAAATGCAAGCAAGGTTGTTCATTCATTAGCTAGATATTGTATATGAGAATTCCAACTCAAAGTTCCCAGGAACCTGACTGAGTCAATTTCTTCCATTTCTTGATTGTTATGAGTGATACAGATTTCTTCAATTTTTGACTGTTTGGTTTTAAAACTCCTCATGTGGGTTTTTGAAATGTTTAGCCTTAAGCCATTTAAACTGAACCATGTTTCCGAGTTACTTAATGTATTCATGACACTGTGGTATATTGTCAGAATTATCATTTTCAATTAGGGCAGAATCAGCAATGAGTATTTATATTGAGAGGCAAGTCATTTACATAGAACAGGGACAAAATGGGTCCAATGATGGCGCCTTGAGGAACACCTTGTGACACAGTTTTCCACTCTGAGAAGTAATCTGCTCCATTTGATGTGATTACAACCCTTTGTTTCCTCTTCAAGAGATATGATTCAAACCATTTCAAAGCAATATCCCTTATTCCGTACCTGTTGAGTTTGAAAAGCATGAAGGCATGGTTTACAGAGTCAAATGCTTTTGTAAAAATCACAGAATATTCCTGTGACCTTATCTTTCCTGTCTAGTGATGAAGTAATTCTTTTAATAAACTCATTTATCACATATACTGTGTTTTTGTCTTGTTGGAAGCCAAATTGGTTATGTGAAATGATATCATTCTGTGTGATGAAGCTTTGTATCTGAAAGGCAGCAATGTTTTCAAATGGTTTTGATATGACAGGGAGTATAGAAATGGGACGATTATTTCCTATATCATCTTTTGAACTATTTTCAAATGATGGTTTTACTTCTGCATATTTCAATAGATCAGGAAATAACCTTTCTCAAAGGATATGTTTATTATGAGAGAAGGAGAGAGAGAGGATGAGCTATTATGTTGTAAACTTTGTTAATTACTTTGATGGGTATCCCATTCCACCCAGCAGAGTTTTTGTCTTTTAAGGAGAGTATGAAGTTTTGAACAAATTTTGCTGAAACTGTGTTGAATTTTTTGAGACATTCACTGGTATTGCCTTTTGACCCAAAACTCTTTACTTTCTGGTCATAATTTGCTATGTCTAAATCAGATTTTGCTACATTTATGAATTATTCATTGAAGCACTCAGATATTTGAACTGGATTTACAACCGATTTTTCCTTAAGTTTGATTTGTGAAATGTCGTGTTTGTGATTTTGGAAACCTGATTCAGATTTAAACACAGACCATACTGCCCTTATTTTATTTTTCTGCCTTAGAATTAATTTGTTGCCATTTGTTTTGAAGCTTTCACAACTTTCTTAAAAATAGTCCTAACATATTTTACAAAATCAGGATCTTTGTTGTACTTCAGCTGATTGTGTAGCTTCCTTTTCCTCTCACTGGATATTTTTATACATGGTGTGATCCATCTTATCTCACTTGATGTGATCAGAAAGCCCTAAGTCTAAACAGAACTTATGTACATTATCAAAGTAGGAAGTTTTCTTTCTTCGTTCTCCATCTCCTATACTTCTTCCATTTCAGTGTTTGAGGTTGCTCTTTGTTTCTTCTTGCTCCCTCTCTGCTCATTAAGGCTGGCCCATTCTGCTGTGTAACAGGTGACTGGGTAATGCGTAATTCCCAGATCTGTGTCAACGGATAGGGTTCGCACATACCCTCTGGCACAGGTCAGGCCCAGGGAGGGGTGATTGTATGAGCTGTTATCTTCACAAATTGCCAACTGATCCCTTTGTCAGGAGTTTGGGAGGTGTGTCCTCAGGTGTGAGCAATCACCTAAGGCAGGTGAGCCCACCTCTGATGGGGGCTCCCAGTTGGAATGATCGTGCCATCAGAACGCTAGCAATCGTCGGGGATTTTCTCGTAATGAACCAATCGTCATCTCAGCCTACGTCTACTAAGTGTAAAAAGAATGAGACTAAATATTCAAAGACACTCCCAGCTGCACCTCTGCTCCTCGTGGCATCACATGATGGAGGAGGTTAGTCCTTTGCTATGGTTAATCCATTTATAATTCAGAGAGGTGTTGATGAAATTGCCGGCCCTTTGTAATCGTGCTCTCATTTACGGTGCTCTGCTTTAGGAGACTAATAGTGATTCTTAAACCCAACAACTGCTTGTAACTTTGCTCCTTTAAAGCTATGCCCTTTGTGTTGAGGCTCATTGACCGCTGAATTTTTCTCATGATGTTATTTATACTATGTAGCTCAATGGTCTGAGCAAGGGTGGAGTCAAAACTTACCTCTGTGTTCAGGGTGTCACTGCAGTCCATCAGGTAATAATAAGATTGATGCAACCTTAGTACCTAAACACATTTTTTTTCTCACAAGTGATAGGATAGTGCTTCCATCAGAGATCAAAGCAGGCTATGAAGTCATCAAGGGTCGACTGTACATTCCAAAGCCAATGTGCTGCTACCTGTGTCCACATTACAACCACGCTTGAATGGCCCCCCAGGGAGTGCCCCACTCTTTGGCAGGTTCGTGCTTGACTACCATGGGGCCCCAGCCATTGCAGCATCTTTTCTCTTCTGGGTGCATGTCTATCCTCTTGGTATTCTTTTTCCCTCCCTTGGGGAACATGTCTGAGATGTTATTGGGAATGTTCCGCATTGTCTGTTGATGACATAAGAACAGTCTCACCACTGTTTTTCATTCCCTTTTCCTTTCTTTGTTTCCCTTCACCTCTTGTTCCTCTGCTTCGGAATTCGAGGTTCCTCTTTTTCTTCTTCCTCCCTGTGTGCTCCTGAAGGTCAGCCCATGCATCTGACATGTAACAGGTGACTAGGTAATGCGTAATTCTCAGCCCTGGGTCAACAGGTAGAGTTCGCACATACCCCCTGGTACAGGCCAGTCCCAGAGAGGGGTAACTGCCTGAGCTGCAACCTTTCCAAATTGTTGATTGGTCCTCCTGTCAGGTGATTGGGAGATGTGACCTGAGGTGTGAACAATCACCTAAGGTGAGTGCATCCCCTTGTGAAGGGGGCCCCCAGTTGGAAGGAGCACGCCATTGGAGACGCTGGCAATCATGGGGGATTTTCTCTCAATGAGCCAGTCGTCTTCACAGTCAACATCTACAAAACGTAAATGTAATGAGGCTAATGATTCAAAGACCCTTCCAGCTGCATCACAGTTCCTCGTTGTCTAACGTACTGAAGACGGTCGGTCCTTCACAACAGTAGATTGGTTTGTTGTTCAGGAAGGTGTTGATGCAATTGCCAGCCCTATGAAATCTTGCTCTCATTTACAGAATGGTTCTTTCTTTTGGAGACTACTTCTTGCCACATCGCTTCTCCGCGGCTGCCCGGTTCATACTGAGGCTCACCAAACTCTGAATTCTTCCCATGGTGTTATTTACAATAGGCTACTCGATGCTCTGACTGGGGCTGAAATCCAGTCATACCTCTCTGATCAGGGTGTCATTGCCATCCATCGGGTGATAAAAAAGGTAGATTCCTCCTTAGTGCCCACCCGCACGCTTTTTCTCACTTTGATAGAGCGGTGCTTCCATCCAAGATCAAAGCAGGCTATGAAATTATCACAGTCTGACTGTACATTCCAAACCCAATGCGCTACTACCAGTGTGATCGTTTCAACCACCATAGAATGGCTTGCTGCCACCCAGCCAAATGTGTAACCTGTGGTAGGTATGCGCATGGGGGTGATTGCCTGCCTCCTTCTCTCTCCTGTGTCGACTGCAACAGTGGCCATGCCGCCTCCTCTCAGGATTGTCGCATGTATCTTCATGAGTGGGCTGTTCAAGAATCTGAGTAAAGGAAAAAGTGCCTTACCCAGTTGCTCATAAGTTATTGGCTAGTTACAGACCCTGTGTTCTCCCTTCTAGCACCTATAGTTCTGTTACCCTTCACTCCGTGAAGGACATGGCCGTGCAGACATGCAACCTCAAATTCAGCTCTGAGGTTGTGAAATTGCCCAGTGTGAAGGCAGCATCGCCAACCTCCCGTCCAGCTGTGCAACAAGCCATCAAACTCTTGCCTCGAAGGGCAAAGCCACCAGCTACACAAGTGGTAGGACAGAAGGAGTAGTCCCGTAAAGACTTCCTATGTCCCTCCAGCCAAACAATACCCGAGTCTTCCTCTGCTAACCAAAAAGGCTCGAGGAAGTCCACCAAAGGCAAATGGTCTTCTCCTTTACCAACTCAAAGATCCTCTTCGATGGTGTTACTATGTGATATGTTAGCCCAGCCAGCCTCCATGTCAGGGGGGTGCACCACCAACCATTTTTCTGCATTGGACTCCACAGACCGACAGCACAAGCAAACCGATGTTTCTGTGGACCCCATGGAGCACGATCCTCATGCTTTGTGCCCTGTGGCAGCGACTCTTTGCAGGCTGTCAGGCCTTCATCTCTTCCTCATCATGACTCTCCTCCAGTGGAATGTTCATGGCCTTTGGTCTCACAAAGAGGATTTACAGCTACTTTTAGCATCGCAGTGTCGCCTGATACTCTGCCTTCAGGAAACGGAATTGCGTCCTTATCACCGCTTTGAACTTTCACATTTCTTCCCAGTTTTTGACCTTCCCCCTGAGGTCAGCATTCCATCTCATGGGGGCATCATGCTGCTGATACAGGATGACTTTCGTAGTCAACCCATCTCCCTGACTACCCATCTTCAAGCTGTTGCAGTTGGCCTTCCCCCCCGTCCCCCTTCCACCTCCGCCCCCCCCCCCCCCCCGCCCCCCTCCCACCCACACTCCCCGACTTTTTCTCTCTGTACCATTTATATCCCTCCGTCATTCACTGTCTCCAGCGCAGACTTTCTTCAGTTTATTGGGCAGCTACCTCCCCCATTTCTGCTACTCGGTGACTTTAATGTACATTATTCCCTTTGGGGATCTCCCAGAACCTGTCAGAGATGTGCCCTCTTAGATGACATTCTTAACCAACTTAACCTCTTCTGCCTTAACACTGGAGCACCCATTTTCCTTTCCAATTCCTTGTACACCTATTTCCATTTGGACCTATCCTTCTGCACTGCCCAGCTTGCCCATTGTCTTGAGTGGTCTGTTCTTTCTGACACTTACTTGAATGACCAGTTCTCATGTGCTATCCGTTTGCTGACTCCTACCCCACCTGTGTGCACACCCAAATGGCAGCTTTCTAAGGCTGACTAGCGGCTTTACTCCTCCCTGGCGACCTTCAGAGAACTAGATTTCCCCAGTTGTGATGACCAGGTGGAATAATCTCACAGATGGTGTTGGATAGTCTGTCAGAGACAGAGCACCTCATGTTCCTAATAAGGTGAGTACACTGTTCATTTGTTATATATTTTTACGAGCGTGGGGATGTGAGGGATGTCGAGCATGTCCCATGTGTCCCTCGATCAGTTCACTGCTATATTCGCCTCGGGTACTGCCTGCACTGAGGTTGACCATTCACCCGTGGTCGAGTGGGAGATAATTCCAAAGTCTGGCACACAGCAAAAGACTTTCTGAGGAGCCAATTGTAGGGCCTCCCTGGTTGATGAACAGGTTTCAGCCGTTATCTGTGGCTGATGATATCACTAAGCTGGATGCAGCTGTCCACAGTGTTCAAGAGGAAGCTTCTCGACTCGCATGGTCTGGGCATTCACAGAGGGTGTATTTGCTGGTAGCTGGGAGCTCCGTTAGGTAAGTAATGGGGACCCTTAGGAATATGGCTGCCAAGGAGGGAAAAGAAGCCAGTGTGCATTTCGTGGCTAGTGAAAATGCTAAAGACTGCTAGTCTCGCTTGGGAGATTAAGGCGGAGCTCACCATCTTCAGCACCATCGATACAACTGACTGTGGTCCTTTGGTGCAGAGCCGAGTGGAGGCTCTGAATCAGAGGCTCAGGCGGTTCTGTGACCATATAGGTTGCAGATTCCTTGACTTGTGCCATTGGGTGGTTTGTTTCCAGGTTCCGCTTAATAGGTCAGGAGTCCACTACACACAGGAAGTGGCTACATGGTAGCGGGGGCTGTGTGGAAGGGACTGGGCAGTTTTTTAGGTTAGGTGGTCTCAGGAAACCACAGAAAGGGCATCCGTCTAAAAGGGGCAGTCAAAACAGTAAGGTAGTTGTAGAAACGATCAATATTGTAGATGTAAACTGTTGTAGCTGTGTTGTGAAAGAACCAGAGCTCCAAGCCCTAATAGAAAGCACTGAAACTCAAATAGTTATAGGTAGAGAGAAAGCTGGCTAAAGCCGAAAATAACCTCAACCAAATTTTTTTCGAACTATCTAACAGTGTTCAGAAAGGATAGATTAAATACAGTTGGTGGTGGAGTATTTATTGCTGTCAGAAGTAGTTTGCCTTGTAGTGAAATTGAAGTAGATAGTTTGTTTGAAATAGTATGGGTAGAGGTTATACTTGACAATCGGACACTAAACTATTAATTGGATCGTTTTACTGACCCCCAGACTCGGAAGATATAGTTGCTGAACAGTTCAAAGAAAACTTGAGTCTCATTTCAAATAGGTACCCCACTCATACAATTATACTCAGAGGTGACTGCAATCTACCCTCGATATACTGGAAAAATTTAACATTTAAAGCCGGTGGCAGGCATAAAACATCATCTGAAATTGTACTGAATGCTTTCTCAGAAAATTATTTGGAACAGTTAGTTCATGAGCCCACTCGAAGCGTAAATGGTTGTGAGAGCATACTTGACCTTTTAGCAGCAAATAAACCTGGGCAAATAGTGAGTATCATGACAGACACAGGGATTAATGACCACAAAGCAGTTGCTGATAGGTTGAATACCGTAACACCTAAAACCATCAAAAAGAAACGCAAAGTATATCTCTTTAAAAACGCTGATAAAAGTGCTCTTAATACCTTTCTAAAAGACAGTCTTCACTTCTTCCGATCTGATCATGTAAGCGTAGGAAAGCTGTGGAATGATTTCAAAGCGATAGTGTCAACAGCATTTGAGAGATATATACCTTATAAATTAATAAGTTATTGTACTGATCCCCCATGGTACACAAAACGGGTGAGATCACTGTTGCAGAAGCAACGAAAAAAGCATGCCAAATTTAAAAGAACGCAAAATTTCCAAGATGGCAAAGTTTTCCAGAAGTTCAAAATATAGTGCATTCCCCAATGCGAGATGCTTTTAATAATTTCACAACAAAATTCTGTCTCTGAATCTGGCAGAAAACCCAAAGAGATTCTGGACTTGCATAAAGCACACCAGTGGCAAGACGCAATCAATACCTTCACTGCGCAATAACAATGGCGAAGTCACTGATGTCAGTGCCACTAAAGGAGAGTTATTAAACACGGTTTTCCAAACCACCTTCACCAAAGAAGACAAAGTAAATAGTCCTGAATTCCAGTCAAGAACGTCTGCCAAGATGAGAAACATAGAAGTAGATATCCTCGGTGTAGCAAAACAGCTTAAATTACTTAATAAAGCCAAGGCCTCCGGTCCAGATTGTATACCATTCAGGTTCCTTTCAGAGTGTGCTGATACAATAGCTCCATATTTAGCAATTATATACATCCGCTCGCTCACAGTTAGATCCGTACCTAAAGACTGGAAAATCACTCAAGTCACACCAATACCCAAAAAGGGAAGTAGGAGTAATCCACTGAATTACTGGCCCACATCACTAACGTCGAGTTGCAGTAGGGTTTTGGAACATATACTGTATTCGAACATTATGAAGTACCTCAAATAAAGTAAAATAAAAACAAAAAAAAGACGTTTATTGACACACAGCACGGATTCAGAAAATATCGTTCTTCTGAAACACACGTAGCTCTTTATACTCATGAAGTAATAAGTGCTATCGACAGGGGATGTAAAATTGATTCCATATTTTTAGATTTCCAGAAGGCTTTCGACACTGTTCCTCACAAGAGTCTTCTAACCAAACTGCGAGCCTATGGACTATCGCCTCAGTTGTGTGACTGGATTCGTGATTTCCTGTCAGAAAGGTCACAGTTTGTAGTAATAGATGGAAAGTCCTCTTCGAGTGAAACAGAAGTATTATCTGGCATTCCCCAATGTAGTGTTATAGGCCCTCCATTGTTCCTGATCTATATTAATGACATAGGAGACAATCTGAGTAGCTGTCTTAGATTGTTTGCAGATGGTGCTGTCATTTAACATCTTGTAAAGTCATCAGATGACCAAAATGAATTGCAAAATGATTCAGATAAGATACCTGTATGGTGCGAAAAGTGGCAATTGACCATGAATAAAGACAAGTGTATATGTGAATTGGAGTGGCAATCATTAAAACAAAGGTGTTTTTTTGTTGCGACAAGATCTTCTCATGAAGTTTCACTCACCAGTTTTCTCCTCTGATTGTGAAAACATTCTGTTGGCACCCATCTACATATGGAGAAATGATTGTCACGGTAAAATAAGAGAAATCAGGGCTCGCACAGAAAAATTTTAGTGCTCATTTTTCCCGTGTACCTTTCGAGTGTGGAACAGTAGAGAGATAGCTTGAAGGTGGTTCATTGAACCGTCTGCCAGGCACTTTATTGTGGCTAGCAGACTAAGCACATAGATGCAGATGAAGATTTAGATGTAGACTTGATCCTTACTGCTACAGAACCTTCCATTCCTCACACTTTCTCTTTACCATGCCGTTTCCCAGTCCCTTGGTGGACTGTGGCATGCCACGATGCAATTCGCATATGGAGATGTGCTCCCCGCATTTTTAATCGTCATTGTCCGATGGCAAGCTGCATTCATTATAAACAGATGCGTGCAGAGTGTCTTCGCGTTCTTCAAGATGGCAAAAAAGCTAGCTTTATTTCATTCACCAGTTCTTTTAACAATTCCACCCCTTCCTCTGTCATGTGGGCCAGCTTCTGATGGCTTCCTGAGACCAAGATACATCACCAATTTCTGGCCTGACAGGAGCAGATGATGTTATCGGGACCCTATTGCTGCCTCGAACAGCTTGGGCCACCATTTTGCAGGAATTTTGAGCTCTTCCAACTGTCACCCCACCTTCCTCCATCAGAAACGAGCGGAGGCGGCTCGGGTGATACCCTTCTCTTCTCAGAATCATGAGTGGTACAATGCCGCCTTCACTATGAGGCAGCTAGATCGTACTCTCAGTTCATCCTAATCCTCTGCCCCAGGGCCAGACACTGTCCACATTCAGATGTTGCAGCACCTTTCTCTTGTGGGCAAGCACTTTCTGCTTAACACAAATAACTGCATCTGGGCAGAGGGAACATTTCCTGGATATTGGCGTGAAGTCACCATCATACTCATACCTAAGCCTAGTAAGGACAAAAACCTTCCTTCTAGTACCGCTTCATCTCTCTCACCAGCTGTGTTTGCAAGGTGATGTAACGTATGAGTCATACTCGTCTGGTATAGTGGCTAGAGTCTCGCAATTCACTAACGACTGCACAGTGTGGTTTTCGAGCGCGGCGTTCTGCAGTTGTCCATCTCGGTATTTTGTCCACCATGTCATGAATTGTCTTCTACAGAAATCCCAGATTGTGGCCATGTTTTTTGATTTGGAGAAAGCCTACGACACCTGCTGGAGAACTAGTATCCTCCATACTGTTTACACATGGGGCTTCTGTGGCTGCCTGCCCTGTACCCTTCAGTAATTTTTAACAGACTGAGTTTTCAAGGTGCATGTGGGTTCTGCCTTGCTGAATACCTTTATCCAGGAAAACGGTGTGCCTCAGGATCCATCCTGAGTGTCGTCCTCTTTGCTATCGCCATTAACCCTGCAATGGCCTCTCTCCCATTGGGCATCTCTGGCTCCCTTTTTGTTGACAATTTTGCCGTCTATTGCAGCTCTGCATGGACCTGTCTCACTGAGTGGCATCTTCAGCTACGTCTTTATTGTCTTTACTCCTGGATCATTGACAATGGCTTTCGTTTTACACTGACAAAACTGTCTGTATGAATATCTGGCAGTGCAAATGATTTCTCCCACCATCTTCACATCTTGGACCCATTGCCGTTCCGTTCATTGAAACTACAAAATTCCTGGGGCTCGTGCTCGATAGGAAACTGTCTTGGTCCTCCCATGTCTTACCTGGCAGCTCGCTGTACGCTGTCCCTCAATGTCCTGTGTGTCCTCAGTGGTATTTCCTGTGGTGCCGATCAAACCACCCTCCTCCATTTGTACCGGTTCCTTGTCTGTTCGAAACTCGACTATGGCTGCTTTGTTTATGCATCTGTACATCCATCCCTATTACGAAATCTCAACAATATCCACCATCATGGCACCCGTGTGGCCACTGGTTCCTTTTACATTAGCAAAGGTGCGAGTCTGTTTGCTGAAGCTGCTGAACTACCACTGTCCTCCTGCTGTGACTTCCTCCTCAGTAGGTATACATGCTGTTTTGCCTGCCATGTGTGGCCACCCATCCTATATCTCCATCTTCGATGGTTCTGTTGATTACCAGTATGGGGCGCATCCCTCTTCTCTGTTACCTCCTGGAGTTCGTTTTCGGCACTTGCTTCGGCAGCTTAACTTCACACTACCTGCAACTTTCCCAGTGAGTGTGAACCCTTCACCACCTTGGCTTCATGAAGCAGCCCTTGTTAACCTTGGCCTTCATTCACATCCTAAGGGCACTACACCATCCTCGCTCTATCGCCCTCAGTTTCACAATCTTTGCATGGGATTTCATGATGGTACCTTTGTGTACACTGATGACTCTTGGACTGACTGTGGTGTAGGGTGTGCCTTTGCCATTTGCTCCTATGTCTTTAGATATCGGCTTCTGGCACACTGCTCAGTATTTACAGCTGAGCTCTTCGCCCTGTACCAGGCCACGGAGTACATCCGGCGACACTGACTTTTCAATTGAGTCATCTGCTCAGACTCTCTCAGTGCCCTTCAAAGTCTATGTGTGCTGTACACCGCCCATCCCTTAGTGCAACAGGTCCAGGAAAAGTGTCACTTGCTCACTCTTGGTGGAGCCAGTGTGCAATTTATGTGGTTTTCTGGTCATGTCAGTATGCCAGGAAATGAGGCTGCTGATGCTGCTGCCAAGGCTGCAGTCTTTGTACCTCAGCCCAATAGTTCTTATACTCCCTCCAATGATCTCTGTGCTCCCGTCTGTCAGGAGGTGGTGTCCCTTTGGCATAGCCATTGGTCCTCCCTTCATGGGAATAAGCTCAGATTTAGCAAGCCTCTGCCAGCGGCTTGGACGACCTCCTCTTGGTCCTCCCATCGGGAGGAGGTCATTTTAACTAGGTCGTGTATTGGGCACTGCCTTGTTAGCCATCATCATTTGATAAGTGGTGCTCCCCAACCACATTGTACCCATAGTGGCCCAGTTTTAACTGCCAACCACTTCCTGGCGGAATGTCCATTTTTTTTAACCATTTACGTTCCTGCTAGGGTTTTCCATCTGAGTTATCGGCCAATTGAGCAAATGATGGGTGGGCTATCAACCATGTTTTACTTTTTATCCGTCAAAGTAATATGGCAAAGGCCATTAAATTTTTAGTTTTGGACCTCCATTTCCATGTGGTGTATTTACTAGTCCTTTCTCCATGTCCCTGTTTTTAACTGTCCTCTCGTATGTCGATTGGGATTGATGTTTAGTCATTTTTTAATTCCTCTCTGTTTACATGTTCCATTCTTTTGACGTGGGTGTGTATGACCCCATTGTTTCAATGCAATACTTGTGGTACAGATGCTCACGAGGGTGATTGGCCACCTCCTTCTCCCTGCTGTATCAATTGCAATGGCATCCATGCAACCTCATCCCGAGAATGCTATGGGGCTATACCCTTCACTAGAAGCATGACCTGACTAGGGACAGAGCCAAGGGAGGAGTTGCTGTCTTTGTCAATAATGCACACCACACCTCTGCTCTCTTCCTGGCAACTGACCTGCAAGCAGTTGCCACTGAAATTGATGTGTGTCAGAGGATCAGTGTTTGCTCACTGTATCTACTTCAGCAAGATGCAGCAGACTCTGAGGCTCTTACAGATTGTATGGAACAAATCCCCTCACCATTTCTCGTACTTGGAGACTTCAATGCCCATCATGTCTTGGGGGGGGCTTGACCTCTACATGCCCTCGAGGTCTAATTTCATGAGCTGTGCATCCTCAACACAGGTACTCCCACTCATTTCTGTGCTCCTACTGGGTTATTCTCAGCCATTGATTTCTCTTTAAGCCCTCTAGGCATTGCAGACTCCGTTTAATGGTAAGGCATTGACAACCTTCATTCCAGTGACCATTTCTCACCCCACATAACTAGACACTTTTCACCAAAGTGGCTCTTTTTGAACACTGCGACAGTGTCCAGGAATGGATGGACCATATTACATGAGTGATCCATCATGCTGCTGACGTATCCATCCCGAAGTCCTTGGGTCATCTTAGGAGGCAACCTGTTCATTGGTGGACTGATGAGTGCCACTCAGCAATACAGGTCAGGTGTGTGGCTCTTCAACTGTTTAAATACCGCCCAACAGCAGAGAACCAAAAGCATTTCAGGTCGCGAGAGCCAAAGCTCAATGCATAATTAAGGTGAGCACAAAAAGTTCATGGCAAGCATTCCTGGACTCTATCAACCATTCCACTTGTTCTACAAAAGAACGGGAAGCCATCAGGAGGATTCCTGGTAAACTTCTTTACCAATAGCAGCAGTGCTGAACAGGGTTGTCTCCAAACACCATCTTACAACTACACTTTCTCCATGTGGGAGCTGGAATTAGCACTGTATGAGGCTCATGATACTTCACCTGGTCATCAGTGTCAAAGGAAATCCTCCTCGAATCATTTAATTTGATATGGCACATAGGTCATTTCCTCAACTCGTGGAGAGAGGCAATTTTGATACCTCACCTCAAACCAGGAAAGGGCCGCACATGCCCAGTAGTTACTGGAGTATTGCCTTAATGAGCTTTGTAGGAAAGTCCTCGAAGTGAATGGTTAGCTGTTGTCTGACCAGGCTACTCCTCAGCAGCACTCAGTGTTGATTCAGTAGATTTCGGTCCACTGCCGACAACCTGACCCTACTGGAGGCAGCTTTTCAGCAGACTTTCCTACATAAAAATCACTGTGTAGGCATATTCTTTCATATCAGTAAAGTTTAAAATACTACATGGTGACACAGTATTCTTCCACAACTGCATAAATGGGGTTTTTGTGGCCACCTCCCCTCCTTCATATGGTCTTTCCTGTCTTGGCAACTTTTTAGGTCCAGAGTTAGTGACACACTGTCAGATCATTTTGAGTATGAGAATGGTGTCCCTCATAGCAATGTTTCAAGTGTTACCCTCTTTGCCATAGCCATAAACCGCATCACGTCTACTGTATGGAGTCCCGGACAGTGTACCTCATTTGTGGATGATTTTGCTGTTGTCTGTTCCTCCTCCAGTGTTGCAACAGCAACTCATCATTTGCAACTCCAGTGCAGAGGTTAGAGGTGTGGGCTACAGTGATGGGTTTTCAGTTTTCTGCAGATAAGTGTGTGTGTGTGTGTGTGTGTGTGTGTGTGTGTGTGTGTGTGTGTGTGTGTGTGTGTGTGTGTGTGTTTCAATTATTTTAATCATTCTCGCCCTATTTTTAATTTACCTGACTTGCATATGAGGGATACTGTTCTACAGTGAGATTTCTCGTCATAATTTTATATTCAAAACTGTCATGGTTTACGCACCTGAGAGACCTGAAAGCCACAACCCAGTAGTCACTGAATATCTTAAGGTGCCATAGCCACAGATCTTGGGGGAGTAGGCAAGGTGTGGCTGCTCCAGTTTTGTAGGGCTTTTGTATGTTCACGGCTGGACTGTGAGTGCACTGTGTACAGGTCTGCGAGGCCTTCCTACTTGAAGATTATCGATACCATCCACTGTGGGCGGGGGGGGGGGGGGGGGGGGGGATGGATGATTAGGCTGGCCATGTGTGCTTACAAGACCAGCCAGTATCCAGTCTCTGTGCTGAGGATGTGAGGATGGGGAACCGCCACTCACCATCCAGCGGCAGCTCCTCGTGCTGTGTCAGGTGTGTAAGTTCCTCACAGCTGTGACATGATCTGCATAATACGCTGTTGCTCGTCCGCCTCTGGAATGCCTTTTCTCCAATCATTGTCAAGTAACAAGGCCGTATGGAATCTGCATGTGGCATGTGCTAGTCACTTGGCATGGAGCACATACAACCACAAATCCAGGGTTTTAACTGCCTGCTACCATGGTTACTGCAGAGGCCCAAAGTACTTTTAGATTTAGTGCAGTGTAGGAAAGATTGTATTCCTACATATGTTTTTAACACAGTACTTTATGACATTGTAACTGTCTTTACGGATGGATCAAAATGGGAGGACTCCATTGGTTACTCAGTTGTTTTCTCTGATCATGTCCTTGAAGCCTGACTGCCTTGAGATTTCACTGTCTTCGACACAGAATTATATCTGATCTTGTGGGCACTGGAGTAGATGAGATGTGCATCAGGTGCTAAATTCCTTATCTGCTCTGGTTCTGAGTGCCCTTCACTCTCTACAACACTTATACCCAGCAGAGAAAGCAGTCCAGGATATCCAGAACACCCTTTCCAGCTATAATAGCTGGGGAAGGAGGTGTTTTTCTGCTGGATACCAGGTCACATGGGTATTGCAGCGAATGGAAGGGCACATGTTGCAGCCAAGGAGATGTGTTGTGATCCACAGTTATTTTCAGCGTGCCATCCCCCTGCATGGCGTCTCCTTGCTGCTGAGGTTCAGACTCATGTGTTGATGGGAAGACAAGTGGATGGAAGTGACAGATAAGAAGCTGAGTGTAGTGAAGCCCACTATGCAGCCATGGCATGCATCCTTCCAGCCATGAAAATGGGATGTCGTCCTCCTCATTCGTCTTCATGTAGGCCACAGTCCTCTGATGCATGGCTTCTCACTTGGGGGGCAATGATCTTCCAATGTGTGGTGCTTGTGGCATGCAGATCACTGTGAGCCACGTTTTCCTAGACTGTGTTTTATTTTCAGACCAGAAGCCAGTGGCAGATCTGGCCTCTATTTTAAGTGGCATTGAAATGAATGTGGTTAGAGTTCTAAGGTTTTGTGATCTGTCAGACTTGTCTCCGAAAATTTTATGGAGATATCCTAAATGTGTTAACAGGGTGACTGGCTTACCTATGTTTTTCGTTAAGTAGTCAGCCAGTCATATTTCCCTGTGCCATTCTTCTAGCTCTTCTGTGGTGTGAGGAGTATCCTCCAAACTCCTTCCACAATAGTATTCTACTGTCCACCGAACTTACATAATACCCTTGTTCATCCGTACTTCACCCCTGACCGCAACCCCTTACCTTATGGCTCATTCCTGCAATCAACCTAGATGCAAGACGTGTCGCATACATCCACCTACCACCACCTACTCCAGTCCTGTCACAGGCCTCTCCAACGACCACAGCTCGTGGTCTAGTGGCAAGCATTGCTACCTCTAGACACGGGGTCCCGGGTTCGAGTCCTGGCCGAGTTGTGGATTTTCTCTGTACGAGGACTGGGTGTTTGTGTTAGCATCATCATTGGTCCCAGTGGCTATATTGGACTATGTAAAACTTGGACTGTGTAAAAATTGGAACTATGTACAGGTACTGATGATCGCAGTTGAGCACCCCACAAAACAATCATCATCAAACAGGCATTTCCAGCCCCATCAAAGGAAGGCCATCTCTGAAAGCAGCCAAATGATCTAGCGACTAAGCTACAAATTCTGTGGGCATGGCAACTAACACCATCAAACTGTGGTCAATTGATACCTGGACTACGTAATTGTTGAACGTGGTGTCCAACATGAAGTACTTAACTATAATGATTGCTTCACAGCCTGTGCCATCTGGATTGTTCCCGCAAACCCCATGGCCTCAACCCATGCTAGTCCCAGTCCTTTGTCTACTCAGCCCCTTCCCTGCTCCCACTCCAGTTCTACACAAGGCTTCTATGCACCTAAATAATTTCCCCTTCTCTACTCTCCTCCTCTTCTCCACCACCTATCACAGCCTCCTGACACTGTGCCTGGCTGCGCTATCCTGTTCTAACCACGTTCCTACATGCTCCCACAAGCAGGACTAGCACCCCTGACCCCTAGCCTGCCATCTCTCATTCCTCATCTCAAGCTGCCTCCTTTCCCCATCGCCCACCCCAAAATATTGTTGCTCACAGCAGTGCAGTCACGATCTGGCCTCAGCACCCGAAGACAGTGGCCGTGTGTCTGAGAGTAGTGCTTGTGTGAATGTGTGTCTTTCCTACTTTGAAAGAATAACTTTGTCCAAAAGCTTAAATATTTTAGCAGTCTTTTTTCATTGTGACTGTCTGGGACTCAGTTCTTCCTTTATGTGGTGAGTAGCAATCTATCCCTTCCATTCTTGATATTCCATCCACAATTTTCCATTGTTAACTTCCCCTACATAGCATAGTGTGTGATAAGGTGAACCTGGTGTCACATAGGACACTGTTCACAAAGCCAAGGCTTTCCTATTTTGAGGGCACTCTCAACACTGTGAGGAGGTTATGTGTCTGTCTTGGGTGTCACCAAATTTTAATGACACCACCTTCCCAAGTCTGTGCAAAGATCAAACAAGTTTTTGGGTACCAGACCCCAACAGTTGTTCCTGGTGTTAACATAAATGGCGTGTTATCTATCAACACAAACGTGATTGCAGACCACTTTGCTGTGCACTATGTTAGCACCTCTGCGCAAAAACCCACTTGATGAGAATAGCTATTGGCCCATCAGCCTCGCCATCACTCTTTGGAAACTGCTGTAACATATGGTGTGTCGGCAGTTCGGTTGGGTCCTGGAGGCACGTGGCCTACTGGCTCGTTGCAGGGCGGCTTCCACCTGTGTTGGTCTACCACTGATAATCTCGTGTCCCTCAAGTCTGCCGTCTGAACAGCCTTTTCCAGATGCCAACATCCTGTTACCGTCTTTTTCGATTTATGAAAAGCGTATGGCACCACCTGGCGACATCGTATCCATGGCACATTATATGAGTGGCGTACACGAGGCCCGCTCCCGATTTTTATCGAGAATTTCCTGTCGCTTCATACATTCCGTGTCCAAGTTGGTGCCTCCCATAGTTCCCCCCCATATCCAGGAGAATGGGGTCCCGCAGGGCTCGGTATTGAGTGTCTCTCTATTTTTAGTGGCCATTAATGGTCTAGCTGCAGCTGTAGGGCCATCCATCTTACCCTCTCTGTATGCAGACGACTTCTGCATTTTGTACTGCTCCACCAGTACTGGTGTTGCTGAGTGGTGCCTACAGGGAGCCATCCACAAGGCACAGTCATGGGATCTAGCCCAGAGTTTCCAGTTTTGGGTTGCAAAGTTGTGTTTTATGCGCTTCTGTTGGCGTCGTACCTTTCATCCAGAACCAGAACCTTACCTTACTGATGATCCCCTCACTGTAGTGGAGACGTATTTTGTCAGCTTAAGGGGAAGTGCTGGCAGCACCTCAATGCCCTCCACGGCCTGAACAACACCAGCTGGGGTGCAGATTGCTCTACACTGCTGCATATGCACAGAGCCCTTGTTCAATCCCGCCTTGACCATGGGAGTCTGGTTTATGGTTCGGCAGCGCCGTCAGCATTGTGTTTACTTGATCCAATGCACTACTGTGGTGTTCGACTAGCGATTGGAGCTTTTAGGACGAGTCCGGTGACCAGCGTCCTTGTGGAGGCTGGAGTTCCTCCATTGCAGGTCAGGCGTGCACAACTGCTCGTCAGCTATGTTGCACATGTTCGTAGTTCTCCTGCGCATCCGAATTACCGTCTCCTTTTCCCACCCAAGGCAGTTCATCTCCCACATAGGCGGCCCAGGTCAGGGCTTAGAATTGCAGTTCGCATCCAGTCCCTTCTGTCTGAACTGGAGTCTTTGCCTTTACTACCTATACTCGAGGTCCAGTTGCATACACCTCCATGGTGTACACTTAGGCCGCGGCTTTGCCTGGACCTTTCACAAGGCCCAAAGGACTCAGTTAACCCCGCGGCTCTCCGCTGTCACTTCATCTCAATTCTTGACATGTACCGAGGGCATGAAGTGATTTACACTGATGGCTCAATGGCTGATGGTCACGTCGGCTTTGCGTATGTCCATGGAGGACATATTGAACAGCATTCCTTGCCCAATGGCTGCAGTGTTTTCACTGCAGAGCTGGTGGCTATATCTCGTGCTCTTGAGAACATCTGTTCTTCTGTGTACTGACTCCTTGAGCAGCGTACAAGCTACCGACCAGTGCTACCTTCATCATCCTTTGGTAGCGACCGTCCAGGAGTCCATCTGTGCCCTGGAATGGTCCAGTCATTCAGTGGTGTTTGTGTGGACCCCAGGACACATCGGAATCCCAGGAAATGAACTTGCTGACAGGCTGGCCAAACAGGTTACACGGAAACAGTTTATGGAGATCAGCATTCCAATAACTGACCTGTGTTTGTTTTTACGTCACAAGTTTTTTCGGCTTTGGGAGACGGAATGGCACAGTCTCAGTACGCACAAAAAACTGCGTGCCATTAAGGAGACTATAAATGTGTGGCAGTCCTCCATGCAGGTCTCTCGCAGGGACTCTGTTGTTCTCTGCCGATTCCACATTGGCCATGCTTGGGTGACCCACAGCTACCTCGTGCGCCGTGAAGACCTGCCTCAGCGTTGATGCAGCGCCCAGTTGGCAATGGCCCACATTCAGGCGCACTGTCCCACTTTGACTGCCCTGCGACAAAATCTTTGGTTACCAGACTTGTTGCCACTTATTTTATCTGACAACTCCTAGTTTTACGTTTTTTTCATGAGGGTGGGTTTTAGCACATGTGATTTGCCCCTCTGTGTCCTTCACCCTAGCGCTTTTATGGTGGAGGTTTTAATGTGTTGCAGAGTGGCTGGATTTTCCTTTTTATTCTCGTGGTTATCAGCCATGGTAATCTGTTTTGTAATTTTAATCTCTTCTACCTGTTTCTTGTGTTTCTGTGGTTTTCTTCTCCCCTCTTTGCAATTTAAGTGTTTGTTGCCCTTCTGTTTTTCTTGTGGTTTTTTCTTTCTCTTCGTTTTGTGTTGTTAGTCTTGCTTGTTTTATTCTCACCCTTGTGGCATTGTTTTATTCGGAACAAGGGACTGATGATGTGGCTGTTTGGTCCCTTCCCCCTATTTTAAACCAACAAACCAAATTTTAATGGATTATGTTTCATTTCATGAAAGAGAGATCTCTTGTTCTTTTTTTCAATAACTCTTGGTGTACCTGTGGATTAAATTTTGATGTTAAATGGTTGAGAGACCAATGTGGTGTTTGTTATGTTGTTGAATGAACTCCCATTTCTCCCAGCTGAGACACGACTTTTATCATAAGCACTATGTGTGAGCATACATTCCTGCTAATGCATACTTATTGAAATACAATTGATGTTAGTATCGTAGTTGTAATTTTCTTTTACTTTTAATTGCTTCACCCACTCTTGCTTAATATTAAAAACTGTAAGTAGCTTCTCAAATTACCGTTGAATGCACATAAGCTGTAATCACCACCACGTAAGTGGACAAATACCTATTGAATTTAGGAGCAAATCTTGCTATAAGAATGATTATTTATTTGGACATTGGACTAAAACATTTTTATAATTTGGTTTTGATTCCAGGTATATGAATGTTACAATGTCTGATGCTATATTTACAAATCCAAGAGGACAACATTATTTGTTTGAGTCATTTTTCCTAATGAATAGGCAGATACGATACTTCCATATACCAGAAGAGGTGAGATAACTAATATTTTATTTAGTTTTTCTGGTGTTCATGCTAATTGTATTTTATGGAACCTAGGCCTGTATATAATCACAATTATCGACAGGCACACACAAAGGAAATAAAACTTGTTACGTTTTGGAGTTTTTCAGAAGTTATCCTTCAATGAGCTAAAGTAACACACACACACACACACACACACACACACACACACACACACACGCGTGCATACCTGCACTTGTGCCCCTACATGGTGCCAGCTGAACTACACTCCTGGAAATTGAAATAAGAACACCGTGAATTCATTGTCCCAGGAAGGGGAAACTTTATTGACACATTCCTGGGGTCAGATACATCACATGATCACACTGACAGAACCACAGGCACATAGACACAGGCAACAGAGCATGCACAATGTCGGCACTAGTACAGTGTATATCCACCTTTCGCAGCAATGCAGGCTGCTATTCTCCCATGGAGACGATCGTAGAGATGCTGGATGTAGTCCTGTGGAACGGCTTGCCATGCCATTTCCACCTGGCGCCTCAGTTGGACCAGCGTTCGTGCTGGACGTGCAGACCGCGTGAGACGACGCTTCATCCAGTCCCAAACATGCTCAATGGGGGACAGATCCGGAGATCTTGCTGGCCAGGGTAGTTGACTTAAACCTTCTAGAGCACGTTAGGTGGCACGGGATACATGCGGACGTGCATTGTCCTGTTGGAACAGCAAGTTCCCTTGCCGGTCTAGGAATGGTAGAACGATGGGTTCGATGACGGTTTGGATGTACCGTGCACTATTCAGTGTCCCCTCGACGATCACCAGTGGTGTACGGCCAGTGTAGGAGATCGCTCCCCACACCATGATGCCGGGTGTTGGCCCTGTGTGCCTCGGTCGTATGCAGTCCTGATTGTGGCGCTCACCTGCACGGCGCCAAACACGCATACGACCATCATTGGCACCAAGGCAGAAGCGACTCCCATCGCTGAAGACGACACGTCTCCATTCGTCCCTCCATTCACGCCTGTCGCGACACCACTGGAGGCGGGCTGCACGATGTTGGGGCGTGAGTGGAAGACGGCCTAACGGTGTGCGGGACCGTAGCCCAGCTTCATGGAGACGGTTGCGAATGGTCCTCGCCGATACCCCAGGAGCAACAGTGTCCCTAATTTGCTGGGAAGTGGCGGTGCGGTCCCCTACGGCACTGCGTAGGATCCTACGGTCTTGGCGTGCATCCGTGCGTCTCTGCGGTCCGGTGCCAGGTCGACGGGCACGTGCACCTTCCGCCGACCACTGGCGACAACATCGATGTACTGTGGAGACCTCACGCCCCACGTGTTGAGCAATTCGGCGGTACGTCCACCCGGCCTCCCGCATGCCCACTATACGCCCTCGCTCAAAGTCCGTCAACTGCACATACGGTTCACGTCCACGCTGTCGCGGCATGCTACCAGTGTTAAAGACTGCGATGGAGCTCCGTATGCCACGGCAAACTGGCTGACACTGACGGCGGCGGTGCACAAATGCTGCGCAGCTAGCGCCATTCGACGGCCAACACCGCGGTTCCTGGTGTGTCCGCTGTGCCGTGCGTGTGATCATTGCTTGTTCAGCCCTCTCGCAGTGTCCGGAGCAAGTATGGTGGGTCTGACACACCGGTGTCAATGTGTTCTTTTTTCCATTTCCAGGAGTGTAATTCTACCAATGCTGTTTGCTGTTTTTTGGCAGATGGAGAGATTGCGGTGGGTGAGGCAGGGAAAGGGACTGGTGGTGGGTGGCTAGCATTTTGGTGGGAGGCGGCAGTTTACTGGCTAAGAATGTGGGAGGGAAGGGTGGTGGGTATGCGGACTGGCACAATGGTAATGGCTAGTGGGAAGCAGCACATGCTAAAGGTGACTTGGGGATATGAATTGAGAGCAGGTAATAGGATTGAAGAAGGGGAAACTTTTGGGTGGAGGTTTGGGGGGACATCAGGTTACCTCAGGTTAGCCAGGGTGATTATGGAAGCAGAGAATTTGTTGTAATGATAACTCACATCTATTTAGTTCAGATAAGGTGGTGGTGGAGGGAAGGATCCAGATGGCTCAAGTTGTGAAGGAAAAAATCCCTCCCACACATGTATGGCATATCTGCAGTGACGAGAACTCTCTTGCTCAGTACGCTGAAGGCCATCATAGACTGACAGTGCCCTCCAAATCCAGTCCACAAACATGTTTCCCATGCCATAGCCTCATACATCCCAATCTTACCACCACCCCCCCAGGAATCAGCTACAAAGCAGCACTCCTTTAATCACCCAATATCACCCTGCACGTGAACAATTGAACCATATCCTTTGCCCAGGGCTCTGATTATCACTCATCATCCTCTTAAATGAGCGACATCATACAAGATCCTTCCCATGCTCCTGAAGTGGCATTCTGTCATTCATCCAACGAACACAACATCCTAGTCCATCCCTATGCCATTTCCAATCCCAACCCCTTGTCACAGGAATATCGCTGTGCCAGGTGCAAGACCTGCTATATCCACACATGCAGCACCCCTTAGTCCAGTCCTGTCACAGTCTTATCCTATCCATCTGTGAAAGCAGCTGTGTCATATATCAACTCTGCTGCAAACACTGCACAGCTTTTTATGTTGGTATGCCTCCCAACCATCTGTCCACCAGGATAAATGTCCACCGCCAAACTGTTGTCAAGAAGAAAGTTGTCCACCCAATGTGATGACATGCAGATGAGCACAACATGCCAGAGTTCAATGGCTGCTTCACCACTTGAGCCATGTGTATCCTTCCCTCCACCACCAGCTTTTCTGAAATAAGCAGATGGGATTTCTCTTTACAGCACACCTCTGCTGCGGTAATCATTCTGGCCTCAATCTCAGGTAATCCACTGTACCTGCACCCTGCACCAAACAGTTTCTGCTTCCTCTTTCTTGTCACCCCTTCCCAATTCACGTCCCCACATCGCCTTCAGTGTGTGCTGCTTCCCACTGGCCACTACTATCATGCTAGCCCACATACCTGCCACCCTTCCCTCCCACATTCCTGCCTGACAAACCAACTGCCTTCCTCAAGGCCATTAGACACCTGTTCCTGGTCTCTTTCCCTGTCTCCCTCTACCCACTCCACCCAAGACTACTTCCAACACAAGCAGTCCATCTACCAAAAAATAGCATCATCACTGTTAGTTCAGCTGGCACCATGCAGGGGAATAGGTGTGTGTGTGTGTGTGTGTGCGTGTGTGCGCGCGCGCGCGCGTGTGTGTGTGTGTGTGTGTTACTCAGTTGTCAAATGGTAACTCAGAAAGCTAGTAAGTTTTCTTTCTTTTGTGCATGCCTATCAACAACTCAGTGCTTCTGCTTTTCAGTGAATAGTTTCCTTTAATTCAATGTATTTACATTCTGCAAGAACATTCATAAACATCCAAACAAATTATAAGAATGTATGTATGTATGTATGTATGTCGATTTCAACCAAACTTGCTACACATATCATTTACTCTCTGAAAAGAATCACTGTGGGGGTAAGAACCACCATCAAAGGGTGGTGGGGGGTGGGGGGGTGAGTTCGGGTGTGAAAATGCAATGTAGCCCACGACGTGAGAATACCCATACTTTAGTTATCCAGTATTTGAGAATGAGAGCACTTAGTGACTTGAAACCAACTTTACACTTTTCAAATCTTTATGAAACTATTTCTCACTGACAACCCCCACAAAATGATGAAAGGGAAAAAAGCCTGTCAGTTACTACACTTTGGCTATTCAGCAGTAAATCAGTCTCATGAAGAATGATGGTTTTAATTTATTACTTTTTTATGAGTAACTCTGTTCGCAACACATTTCACAGACAGTAGGCACATATGCTACTGGATGTATGTGCAAAATTATATCATTGTACAGCACATAGTTCAGGAGATATGATGTCCGAAACATTAAGGTGCATGAAAATGAAACTGCAAGATGATATTTGTTAGACGTACAGGTGAAAAGCATGAACAAATACACGTGAAATATGTTACATATGTGTAAAATATATTTGATGTGTGTGCACGCAAGCAAAGCCACTGGTAAGAAGCTCATTCTACTCTCCTGGAATGATTTCAGTCAGCTTTGGTACACACATTAGTTACAACCCAGACAGTGATACTTTAGGAGTAAGAACCACCAGCCTCCTATTGGGATGAGTGTAATAACGTGGAGAGAGAAGGGAGGATGAGGAGATGAGCAGGCAGCGAGGGAGAAGTACGAGACAAGCACACAGATAGGACAATGAGCATGAGGAGGAGATGGGCAGATGTAGGGGAGGGGAAAGTGGACAGGGAGAGGGGAATGGAGGATATCGACAGAGACAGGAAAGAGGGGAAGATGGACAGAGACTGGGGGGAGGAAGAGAGAGGCAGAGAGATGGGGGAGGAGGAGATGAACGGGCAGGGGGGAAGGTGGAACTAGACAGAGAGAGGGAAGAGGAGAAGATGGGCAGAGAAAGAGGAGGGGAGGAGAGGGGCAGATTGCCAGAGAGTGGGGCAGGAGATGGTGGACAAAGAGAGTGGGTGGTGGTGATAGACAAAGAGAGCAGATGGAGGAGAAGTGGCCTAGAGGATAGAGTTCAAGGTTCAAAGAAACACAGCAAAGGAAATACAGTACTAACGTGACTATAGAAAATGTTGAAAGTGACCACCAATCATCTCTTGGCTCTTGTTGGCCCTGGTCAGCAAGTTGCTGAAGGCGGATCAGAGCTAGACTGCTGAAATTGCTGCAGCCTTATTCGAAATGTTCTGCTGCAGTTCTTGAAGACTAAGAGGGTTTTTGCAATATACCTTAGACCTGAGGGCTCTCCACACAAAGTATTTGCACACTGATAGATCAGGTGATCTGGGTGGCCAGCCAGGGCTGCGATCATCTGACATCAGCTAACAGCTTTGTCCGGTGTAGAGACTGTGTAAATGTGCTCCACATTTGGTCAGCTGTATGAGCCATTGCTCCATCCTGTTGGAAATAACTGTAGGTCTTTCCCTCCTCCATCAACACTGCCACAAATTCATGTCCGATCGTATCCACCTGTCTGGACCATTTTCATTTGCTACTCCAGTCAAGAATTATCAAAAGGAAGCTGTTTACAAGTCTTATTTACACAGTTAACATTGCAGTACTGAAGGTGAGCGTTAATCAAATTACAAAATAGCATTCATATTATGTGATAGTGTTAATAACATATGTTACTAAGAAATTCGTAATTGGAGCTAACCAACTTAGCAATTAATAAATCCTGTATGCACGTTATAAACTGAACATTATTAGTAACCAAACTTTTTATGGTTGCTATCAAATTACTGAAAAAGTGTCAGAAAAACGGCCAACTTTCTGCACCGAAGTAAGAGATACTAAATTGTTCTTCGCAGTATTAATTCCATGAACTGAACTGTTGATTTTGAAGAAAGATATGTTAATTATGGGAAATTTTATTAATGACTAAATACATTATGGAACACTAATTAGTATTCTTTGAACAGACTTCTGCGGATGATTTTTATTTAATATCACAAACATTTCATATTACATGATTTTGGATTTAAAATACTTAAGCTTGTTTTACTCTAAAATACAATGATGTATGAAACTTATTAAGTTGCAATCCTAAGAATTTAACTTTGGCAATGTCTGTCTTAAATCCGCATGTCCTCATATTTTACGTATGCCGGGTGGAAGTCTCCTGCCTATTCTGAACTGCACAATGAGAGAGTGAATTTTCAGAGTTTAACATCAATGAATTGGCTGTAAATAGTTTATTAATGTCCTTGAAAGTTTAATTAATGGCACTTTCTGGAACTGTACTTAATTTTCTATTTATTGCTATGTTTACTTCATCTTCAAAAATCACAAACTTTGCATGAGGTAATGTTACTGATGAAAGGTCAATAAGATATGCAAGAAGTAATAGACCTACATGGGAACCTTGTGGTACACCACCAGTAATTAGTTTCCAGGTTTTTACAAGACTTCCCTGTTGATACATGTTGTTTCTTGTTAGTGAGATACAACTTAAACAGATTCACAGAATTTCCTATGACACCATAAGATTCTAATTTATGTAAAAGGTTGTCATGTATATACTGACAGCTTCCTTGTCTAATTCATTAAGTACACAATATTATGAAAAGAATAGATTGCTACTTACTATATAGAGAAGACTTTGCGATGCAGACAGACACAACGAAAAGACTGCTATACATTTGTGCTTTTGGCCAAAAGATCTTCATATAAAGGAGAAAACAAACACGCATTCACACAGTCACAACTTGCATACACACGACCACCATCACTGGCCATTAAGGCCAGACTGTATATAGCAACAGGGCCTGATGAGAGAAGCAGTCCGTGGGTGGAGTGGTAAGGAGGAGGGTGGGACAGTGAAGGGGAGGGATAGCGGTGTGGGGGAAGTGTAGTGCTGCTTGTGGGAGCTTGTAGAGACATGGCAAGGACAGTGTAGGGCTGCTAGGTGCAGTCAGGTGGTTTGGGGGGGGGGGGGGAGATTGGTGGGTGTGTTAGTGGAATAGGAGGCTGTGTAGTGCTGGGGTGGGAGTGTGGAAGGGGATAGGGCTAGGTGAAAGTCAGGAAGGAGCTGGACGGTGCAGTGTGTGAAGCAGTCATCTTTGTAATCTGGACTGAGGGAGAGGATACCCTATTTACATTCCTCTAGAACCCCAACACTTTCACTCCCATTTGCTTCACCTGTTGCTCCTCAAACCAACAAGTCACTTTCTCTGATGTTGACATCCACCTCCGTACCTCCATCCATATCAAACCTACCAACCACAAGCAGTACCTCCACTTTGACAGCTAGCACCCATTCTAAACACCTCCTCCCCACCCCCTACCCCCTCCAAGGAGCTCATCTCTCTTCTGAATACGAACCTGGACACCACAGGGCCCCAGCCTGTGCAGCACTACATTCCTTTCTGTGCTGTAGGTCTATCTTTCTACTACTATTTTTTCCTCTCTACCTTACCATTGGATCGTATTCTTGATGTCGATTGGGCTAGGATCTGGTTTTTATTTTGGATACTTGTTTTATTACCTTCTGGCTTTCTACACTTTCTTGTTATTAATTATATGGTTCTCTTGTTGGGTTTGACTCGATACTTCTTTTCTAAATTTTACAGAAGTGCAGATCATGCAGGGGAAGGTTGCCTAGCACTACATATATTCCACCTTTGTGTCTTTCTCTCTCTGCATCTTCCTTTTTTGCAATGGCACTGTGGCCAAACCCCAGAACAATAGTCATTCTGTTGTAAGGGAGGGGGAGGGGGAGCTAGGTCATCAAGTACCTTCATGGTGATAGCCCCCGGACCATGCAGGGATCGCACGGTTGGTGCCTGAGCTGGGAACTCCATGTGCAAGCGAGGGAGTATATGCCCATCATGGCTGGGACATACGGACTCTGGGAAATGATTTACTGGCCAGGTAACGGTTACTGTGGCTGGGTGGCACCTGTGGAGAGAGCCCCCATTCTGAGTGGGTGGTACCATGGTGGAAGATTTGCACATGAAGTAAAATAAAATTTCTTCCACTGGCCCCAGCAGTCTCTTCTAAAACAAAGACATATTAAAATGAAGAGAGGAAAGATGCTGTTCCTTTCCATGACCACACTGTGGGAGGAACATAGGACTCGGACACAAAGCGAGAAATACTCCAGGGCGTATATACTGTGGAAAAACTGGGAAAGCAAGGAAAAATTCAGAAATTTTTCAGTGAAAAAAACCACGATTTTTTTTTTAGAATTCTGTAATTTGATTTTTTCATTGTTTTTGTTATCAGTTTAACTTTTGTAATTTTGACTGGTAAGAACTGATACTCTAAACAATGAATTTTACTGTAGCCCACTACTGCAGAATAATATTGCGGCAGTAAAACAAAAACAAGAGAATATTGCCAAAATAAAAGTTTACTTGGAAATAAAATGCACGATTTACAATGCAAACACAAGTATCTGCTGACAGCAAAATGTATCAAAGGCTTTAGGATGAAGACTGTACAATATTTCGTATCAACAAACAACTTTTGATAAGTGTGCCATCACAACTGTTGACATTTCTAACAGGTCACGAGAAAATATTGTTCGGAAGAGCGAGGCTGGAGCTTCTGTTGCAGGTGGGGGTTTGACCTCAGGCCAGCAAGATTAGTGAAGTTCGGTGGCAGGAGGAACAAGACTTTTGGTCAGGCGAATACAGGGTTATAAATAAAAAGTCAAATAGGGGTAATGCAGGAGTAGGTTCAATAATGAATAAAAAAATAGGAATGCGGGTAAGCTACTACAAACAGCATAGTGAACGCATTATTGTGGCCAAGATAGACACGAAGCCCACGCCTACCACAGTAGTACAAGTTTATATGCCAACTAGCTCTGCAGATGATGAAGAAATTGAAGAAATGTATGATGAAATAAAAGAAATTATTCAGATAGTGAAGGGAGATGAAAATTTAATAGTCATGGGTGACTGGAATTCGGTAGTAGGAAAAGGAAGAGAAGGAAACGTAGTAGGTGAATATGGATTGGGGGTAAGAAATGAAAGAGGAAACCGCCTGGTAGAATTTTGCACAGAGCACAACTTAATCATTGCTAACACTTGGTTCAAGAATCATAAAAGAAGGTTGTATACATGGAAGAAGCCTGGAGATACTGGCAGATTTCAGATAGATTATATAATGGTAAGACAGAGATTTAGGAACCAGGTTTTAAATTGTAAGACATTTCCAGGGGCAGATGTGGACTCTGACCACAATCTATTGGTTATGAACTGTAGATTGAAACTGAAGAAACTACAAAAAGGTGGGAATTTAAGGAGATGGGAGCTGGATAAACTGAAAGAACCAGAGGTTGTAGAGAGTTTCAGGGAGAGGGTAAGGGAACAAATTGCAGGAATGGGGGAAAGAAATACAGTAGAAGAAGAATGGGTAGCTTTGAGGGATGAAGTAGTGAAGGCAGTAGAGGATCGAGTAGGTAAAAAGATGAGGGCTAGTAGAAATCCTTGGGTAACAGAAGAAATATTGAATTTAATTGATGAAAGGAGAAAATATAAAAATGCAGTAAATGAAGTAGGCAAAAAGGAATACAAACGTCTCAAAAATGAGATTGACAGGAAGTGCAAAATGGCTAAGCAGGGATGGCTAGAGGATAAATATAAGGATGTAGAGGCTTATCTCACTAGGGGTAAGATAGATACTGCCTACAGGAAAATTAAAGAGACCTTTGGAGGAAAGAGAACCACTTGTGTGAATATCAAGAGCTCAGATGGAAACCCAGTTCTAATCAAAGAAGGGAAAGCAGAAAGGTGGAAGGAGTATATAGAGGGTCTATACAAGGGCAGTGTACTTGAGGACAATATTATGGAAATGGAAGAGAATGTAGATGAAGATGAAATGGGAGATATGATACTGCGTGAAGAGTTTGACAGAGCACTGAAAGATCTAAGTCGAAACAAGGCCCCGGGAGTAGACAACATTCCATTATAACTACTGACACCCTTGGGAGAGCCAGTCCTGACAAAACTCTACCATCTGGTGAGCAAGATGTATGAGACAGCCGAAATTCCCGCAGACTTCAAGAAGAATATAATAATTCCAATCCAAAAGAAAGCAGGTGTTGACAGATGTGAAAATTACCGAACTATCAGTTTAATAAGTCACAGCTGCAAAATACTAACGCGAATTCTTTACAGACGAATGGAAAAACTGGTAGAAGCCGACCTTGGGGAAGATCAGTTTGGATTCCGTAGAAATATTGGAACACGTGAGGCAATACTGCCCCTACGACTTATCTTAGAAGCTATATTAAGGAAAGGCAAACCTACGTTTCTAGCATTTGTAGACTTAGAGAAAGCTTTTGACAATGTTGACTGGAATACCCTCTTTCAAATTCTGAAGGTGGCAGGGGTAAAATATAGGGAGCGAAAGGCTATTTACAATTTATATAGAAACCAAATGGCAGTTATAAGAGTTGAGGGGCGTGAAAGTGAAGCAGTGGTTGGGAAGGAAGTGAGATAGGGTTGTAGCCTCTCCCCGATGTTATCCAATCTGTATATTGAACAAGCAGTAAAGGAAGCAAAAGAAAGATTCGGAGTAGGTATTAAAATCCATGGAGAAGAAATAAAAACTTTGAGGTTCGCCGATGACATTGTAATTCTGTCAGAGGCAGCAAAGGACTTGGAAGAGCAGTTGAACAGAGTGGACAGTGTCTTGTTAGGAGGGTATAAGATGAACATCAACAAAAGCAAAACTAGGATAATGGAATGTAGTCGAATTAAATCGGGTGATGCTGAGGGAATTAGATTAGGAAATGAGACACTTAAAGTAGTAAAGGAGTTTTGCTATTTGGGGAGCAAAATAACTAATGATGGTCGAAGTAGAGAGGATATAAAATGTAGACTGGCAATGGCAAGGAAAGTGTTTCTGAAGAAGAGAAATTTGTTAACATTGAGTATAGATTTAAGTGCCAGTAAGTCGTTACTGAAAGTATTTGTATGGAGTGTAGCCATGTATGGAAGTGAACATGGACAATAAATAGTTTAGACAAGAAGAGAATAGAAGCTTTCGAAATGTGGTGCTACGGAAGAATGCTGAAGATTAGATGGGTAGATCACATAACTAATGAGGAGGTGTTGAATAGGATTGGGGAGAAGAGAAGTTTGTGGCACAACTTGACTAGAAGAAGGGATCGGTTGGTAGAACATGTTCTGAGGCATCAAGGGATCACCAATTTAGTATTGGAGGGCAGCGTGGCGGGTAAAAATTGTAGAGGGAGACCAAGAGATGAACACACCAAGCAGATTCAGAAGGATGTAGGTTGCAGTAGGTACTGGGAGATGAAGCAGCTTGCACAGGATAGTGTAGCATGGAGAACTGCATCAAACCAGTCTCAGGACTGAAGACCACAACAACAACACGAGAAAATGTAGCAAATGATGTTTAAGAAGTGTTACTTTCAAAGTAAATTTCCTTTTACGCCTTTTACATCCTTTGCCCCTTTTGGGAACATCACCTCCCTGTCCACTGGGGGATATCAGTCCCAAACCCCCAATCAACACACTCCAGCACCCCTTACCAGGAAGGGGTCCCATGTGACACTGCCGTCCCAGGACTCAGCTGACCTTCAACCAGATGCCAGCCAGTGGTTGAAGGAGCCACTGGTTGCAGGTTGTAGAACTTCACATTCCTCCTCTGTCCCAGAATCTGGAGCAGACAAGCCCTCACAGAAATCTAAACCATCCAAGAACAAGAAGTAGTTTTCCAAAAAGAGGGAGTTTATAGTGGTCCCTGCTCTGAAAGAAACTGCATGTTCTGCTTCTGTACCTGAGACAATGTTTCTGGTGGCCCCTATGGCCCAGATGACACCCCCCCCCCACCCCCCCACTCACCATGATTCAGAACAAATGTATATTGATGGTGTATCTTCACAACCAGTGGCAGAAGGTGGCCTCGAAGTATGACCTGCCTCCTTAGTCCCTTTGTGTCCCACAAAATATTGATAGCATGATCCTCCTGAGGAAGTTAGCAGTTTTTTCTGCCATTTGGCTGAGCTATAACGTCTTTTGTGCATTTCTCCTGCTTTGCATCGCCCTCCAGGAAACTTGTAGACCCCTACCCTCCACAGCTATTGGGGCTATTTGAAAAATCACTGACTGTGAAAGAGCATCGGGTGATGTTTGCACATATGTTCTGGACTCTGTCCACACCAAACATGTGCCACTCAATATGACTTTGCAGGCTGTGACTGTTTGTGTGAAGACAGCTCTGAAGTGTGCTGTGTGTAATGTGTATCTCCCACCCAACAATGAAATGTCCCAGAACACTTTGTCTGTAGTGTTTTCTCAGCTCCCTTCACCCTCCCTAACATTGGGTAACTTCAATGCCTGCAATGTTTTGTGGGGTGGAACTATGACTTCTGGCTATGGTAAAGCTGTCAAAAACTTGCTTGCAGAGCTTGGCCTCTGACACTTGAATACTGATGGTTCCCTCACACTTCAATGTAGCATATTGGCCTAATTTGCCCATTGATATTTCCATTTACAGTCCAGCTCTTCTGTCCATCCATTGGAGAGTCCATGTGTAACAGTGATCATTTTCTGATCATTTTGACTCTCATTTGGCATTGCTTAGCTGGGCGTCGACCTGCATGGGCTCTTTCCAAAGCTGATTGGGATGCTTTCACCACTGCCATTGGCCTTTGCATCTCGCGGCATTGAGGTATCGATACGGTTTGCCAGAGCACAACTGCAGACATTCTGTTGGCAGCTGATTCAGTGATCTTCTCTTCCTCGGGATCCTCCAGTCAGTACCTTGGTGGACCCCTGAAATCGCTATGGGTATTAGATATCACAGGCAGGCTCTTCAACACCATAAGCAACATCTGTTGATGAAGTACCTCATGCCTTTAAATGGTTCCATGCCCAGGTCTGTTACCTCATAAAATGAGAGAAACAAGAATGCTGGGAGTGATATGCTACCACCATTGGTCCACGTACTCCTCTTCAGCAGGTTTGAGCAAAGATGTAACACATCTGTGGACACCAGTAACCTGCATGTATACCTGATATCTGTGTGAAGAGTGATGTCTATACTGATCCAGACATTGTTGCTGAACATTTTGCTTTTCGTTACACTTAAGCCTCTGCAACTGAGAATTATCAGCCTGCATTTTGTGCCCTCTCACATCAGAAAGAGAGACTTCCTTTACCATTTACTGTGCATCACCTGGAACCTTGTAATGCTCCGTGCAGTGAGTGGGAATTCCTTAGTGTCCTAGCCCTTTGCCCTGACAAGGGTCCATGACCAGACTGCATCCCCAGCCAAACACTCAAAACACACATAAGTGGATTGGGAATGTCACATCCTTGCCATTTTCAATCGTATCTGGAAAGAGGATGAGTTCCTGTCTCAGTGACGAGAATGTGTGGTTGTCCCAGTACTGAAACCAGGTAAACATCCCCTTGAGATGGACAGTTATGGCCCATTTGGCTTCATAAATGTTCTCTGCATGTTGCTTGAATGAACAGTAAGCCAACAGCTGTGTTGGTTTCTTGGTTCTCGGGGTGTTTTTCACCAAGGCCATTCAACTGCTGACAATTTAGTCTGCTGTTCAGTCAGCTTTTTTTCGATGTCAACATCTTATCTCTGTCTTCTTCAACTTGCGTAGGACTTATGACACCACATGGCATTGTCACATATTTGTTGCCTCCATGAATGGGGTGTACATCTACATCTACATCTACATCCATACTCCGCAAGCCACCTGACGGTGTGTGGCGGAGGGTACCTTGAGTACCTCTATCAGTTCTCCCTTCTATTCCAGTCTCGTATTGTTCGTGGAAAGAAGAATTGTCGGTATGCTTCTGTGTGGGCTCTAATCTCTCTGATTTTATCCTCATGGTCTCTTTGCGAGATATACGTAGGAGGGAGCAATATACTGCTTGACTCATCGGTGAAGGTATATTCTCGAAACTTCAACAAAAGCCCGTACCAAGCTCCACGCCAACTTCCGATTTTTCTCTGGAACTTCTTACCTCTCTGTACCTTAAAGGTGCAAGTTGATGCTTCCCACAGTACTCCCCATATACAAGAGAATGGGAACCCAGATGGCTTTGTATTGAGTGTGCCATTTTTTCTATCAATGAACTAGCTGCAGCTGTGGGGTCTACTGCTGTGTCACACTTCCTGTATGCTGTGACAACTTTTGCATCTACTGTTGCTCCTCAACTGTGAGTGCTTTGAACGCTGACTACAGGGTGCCATATGAAAGGTGAAGATATGCCATGCATATCTGTTGCTGTGCATCCCCAACCAGAACTCCAATGATCAAATGCTCAATGTGGTGGAGTCTGTTTTTTGCGATTGGTCTTTGATGCCCCATTGATGTGGCTTCCCCATCTTCGCCATCCTAAGCAAACAAGCTAGTCACACCTTAATGCTCTTTGCTGTCCCAGCTTGGGAGGGGGGGGGGGGGGGACCACTCAACATTTTTGTAGCACCACAAAGCTGTGATCCCCTTGGGTCTTGATTTAGCTGGGTGTATGGTTCAGCCTTGTCTTCAGCATTTCAGATGCTAAGCCCGATATGCCATTGTGGGCTCTGACTTTTTGACCAGTGCTGTAAACAGCATAGCATCCATTCCCCTACAGAAACAACTGCTGCTCATCTATGCAGTACACATTCATTGCTCCCCTGAGCATCCAAACTACTATGTCCTTTTTCCTTGTAGGGAGATCTGCCTCCCACAATGGTGCCCAAGGTCTGGAGGCACGATTGCAATTTGCATATAGAGTCTCTTCTATGAATTCAATCTTTCCCCACTGAATTGAATTGAATTTGAATTGAATTTTATTTGATCCTGTAAGATTACATTGTGTACAGTAAATGTACGTGTAATATAGGACATGTCAAAGTATTACCATTCATTATCACTTATTTTTCTACACCTTTAGCTTACATTTTTACATAATTGATAATGAATAACAATATATACAAATTTAATGGCATAAGTATTCTGCAACACTGTAAAACTCTTTTTCAATGAGATAGTCTTTAAATTTCTTTGGAAAGTCATTGTGAAGTACACATCTTGCAGGTTTTTAGGCAGACTTCTTAGTCTGATACCAGAGTACTGGGGTCCTTTTTCTAGCATTGCCAATTGGTGGGGTATGCTCCGTACTTCATTCTTCCTTCTTGTATTGTGGGTGTGTACACTAGCATTTGTAATTCAGTCCTCACTAGCTTTTGTGATGTACATTATTGTTTTGTATATATACAACGATGAAAAAGTTAAGATACCTAAATTCTTGAAACAGTTTCTGCACGTTTCAGAGGTCTTTCTTCTTAAAATGGTCCTAATTGCTTTTTTTTTTGTAATGTGAACACTCGTTCTGTCTCTTGTTTGTTTGAGTTTCCCCCCACAGTCATTCCATACTGTAAGTATGGTTTGAAAAGTCCATGATACACTGTACACAGAAGGTTCTTGTCTGAATACTGTGATAGCTGCATCATTAAGAATATGACAGAGCTCAGTTTCTTACAGACATTATTAATGTTTTTTCCATTTCAGTTCATTATCCACAAGAATACCTAAGAATCTAGCAGATTCTACTTCTTCCAGCCTTGTTCCATCAAGCTCTAAATCCATGTCTACAGCCTTTTCCTTGTTTTTAAACACTGTTTACATAGTCTTTTTTAGACTTATAACCAGTTCATTTTCCAACAGCCATTGAGCTGTGACATTTGCAGATATGTATGCTCTTCTCTCAAGCTGTTCCATATTTTGGTCACTATTTAATATTGTCATGTCATTAGCATACAATATTTTCTTTTCTTCCTCCTCAACACATATATCATTAACAAACACAATTACCGAACTCTGCGGCACTCCATATTTGATGGGTTTGGTTCCTGATTGGTATGAGTTTCCTAATGATACATACTGCTTGCGGTTGCACAAGTATGATTGTATCCATTCACCTGGTTGCCCTTGAATGCCATAGTTGCTTAATTTTTGTATCAGCATTTCATGGTCAATGGTGTCAAATGCCTTTGAAAGATCCAGAAACATTGCAGAGATAACCTTTTTCTCATCTAAGGACTGTAAAATGTATTCTGTTAGACTGGCAATTGCTGATTCTGTAGATTTACCCTTTCTGAAACCATGTTGTGAGGGTATGAGAATCTTATGTTTGTCCAAATAGTTAACTAATCTGGTATACATAAGCATTTCTAGGATTTTTGAGAAACCTGATATCAGTGAAAGTGGTCTGTAGTTGTTGGGATCATCCTTGTACCCTTTCTTGTACAGTGGCACTACCTTCGTTATCTTCAGTTCTATTGGAAAAATTGCATCTCTGAAAGAACAGTTTGCTATGTTCAGCAGTGGTGTTATGATCTCCTCACTTACCAGCTTTATTACATGATTTGATATTTCATCATCTCCAGCTGATTTCTTGGACTTCAGTTTCTGTATAGTTTTCCGCAATTCATCTTCTGTGACTGGTCTTAAGAGCATAGTACTGCATGATCTTTTTGGTACCTTAATACCCTTCTGCTTTTGACTATTTCTTTCAAATTTTAAGTTTTTTACTACACTGATATAGTTATTATTCAGTATGTTTGCTATTTCCATACCATCTGTGACCACTGTGTTGTCTATTTTAATTGACCTAATACCTTCTTCTTTGTCTGACCCATCTTTTTCCTTTCTTTCAGCATTGATTGCATTCCAAGCTGCCTTTGCCTTGTTTTTTGAGTTCGTTATGGTGGTCTCAATTGCTCTTGCTTTGGCTTCTCTTATTGTTTTTCTATACTTCTTTTTAACATTTTATAGTTTTCAGCTTCGCCCATCCGTCTCACATCCTGAAGCTGCCTTCGCTGTTCTAGTATTTCACTGGTAATCCACTGTGTTTGATCTTGCTGCCTTCCTTGTCTCTTTACTTTGGGAAATGCTACATTAAAATGGTACTTAATTGTTGAAATAAATGCATCATATTTTTCATTTACACTCTGGGCCTGTAGGGTTTCATTCCAGGTTTCCTTACTTAACATTGTTCTAAAGATGTTGATATTTTGTTCACTGATGATCCTAATTTATTTGGTTGTTTGTTTTGATTCTGATACTGTGTCATTACTTCTGCAAAAGCTGATTAGTTGTCCATGATGATCAGATATTTCTGTATGAACTACATGTGACTCATAGTTACACATATTAGTAATTATGTTGTCAATAACTGTCTCACTTTGTGAAGTCACTCTTGTTGGTGCAGTTATTGTTACTTTCATGTTATGCTGTATTAACAATTCTTCAAAATCCTGTCTTATTTTTGTGTCTTTTCCCATGTCAATGTTGAAGTCTCCACATATAATAAGATTTTTCTTCATATTCATTCTCAATAAGCCAGCAATTTTTTTCAGAAAGATGCTAATATTGCCACATGGTGACCTGTATGCACAAAACACTCTAAAATCCTCTGTCACTATACCAGTAACTTCAAAGTCTTTTTCTCTAGCTATGGGCAATGTAGCAGCTTCACTGTTTACATTCTTTGATAGAGTACCTGTTTTAATATATATACAAACGCCACCACCCTTATATTTAGATCTGCAGAAGTAAATAGCTAGTTTGTAGCCCTTTATTGCAACATTATGTATTTTACTTTCAGTTAGTCCATGTTCACTTATGCATAATATGTCTGGTCTTACTTCACTCAGGAGTACTTGTGCTTCTAATTTTTTGTTACCAAAGTATTGAATGTTTTGATGAAGTACTTTTATGCAATTTTTCTTTTGTTGGTTTACATGTTGTGAGCTGTATTCTGGGGCAAATTCTTTAGTATCGTCTTTTTTTGTATGGTGCTTATATTTTTCTTCTCCAGCTAGAGTGTATGATTTTTCACCCCTTTCAGGCCACATTAGTTTCCCTTGCTTCTAATGATTTTGCAGACATCTGCAAACATTCTGCTGAATGTTACAGACCCCAGTCTATTTAAATGCAAGACATCCTTCGCTAGTGAGTTTTCACATAGGAATTTGTTTGGGTCTACAAAAATTGCCCCAAGACGATCACATTGTTCTTTAAGAGCACAGTTTATTTTGGCGATATATTATTCACTCACCGACCTTCTGTTTATTATTCCGCTAAGTATCAGCCGAGATCCTGCATACATATTTCTTGCAGAACGAATCATGTTTCTTGTTTCGTTTGCCATTTCTTCCTCACTGCTGCTCCTTGTCAGCAGCAAATCGCCTGCGCCCCGATGGTGTGTACCCCATCGTTGGCTCTTCTCATCTCTCCTTTGAACCAAAACTCTCAGTAGACCCTGTGACTTTTCCCAGCCTGTTCCTGATGCCCTTGACCCATTTCCAGGCTCAGACATGGTATATACTGACAGCTCTACAGTTGGTGGATTAACTGGTTTTGCCTACACACACACACACACACACACACACAACCACAACATGCAGTGAACAATGGTCCCTGTTTTGCCTACACACACACACACACACACACACACACACACACACACACAACCACAACATGCAGTGAACAATGGTCCCTGCTGCAGTGTATTCATTACAGAATTGGTGGCTATTGCTCAAGCCCTCAGCCACCTTCGTTTTTGCAGTGACGAGTCATTCTTAGTCAGCAGTGACTCCTTGAGTAGTCTTCAGGCTGATGAACAGTGCTACCCTCGACACCCAATTGTCGTGACTCTCCAGGATCTCCAATATGACCACTGCACTGTACATTCTGTCACCTTTGTATGGACACCTGATCACATTGGGATCCCAAGGAATAAACGTCCTGACTGACCAAGATGGCTACCATGACACCGACTTTGCGAAAGGAGATATTGGAACTGGCCCCTTCGATAGACTCTACACCAACAACTGTTGGAGGCTTGGAATGGAGATTGGTGTGCCCTGGATTCTCCAGATTACAAAGGAGACCATGGCCATGTTGCAGTCTTCCTGTCATGCTTTTCACAGGGAATCTACTGCTTTCTGTTGGCTTCATAGACCACATTTGGCTGACCCATAGCCATATTGTATGATGGGAGGATCCACCCTACTCTTGGTGTGGTGCCTATCTCACGACGGCCCATATGCTACTGGACTGGCCTAATTTGACCACCTTAAGGCAAAACATACACTTGCTGACACACTACCTTGGTGCTACCGGACATACCTGTGAAAATGGTTTTTACTCCTCTCTCTGGTGTAGAGCTAATTACCCTCATCGGCCACTTGAGCGATTGGAGGGTTGCTTCTTTGTCTCCTCCGACCCAAGGGGCACATGGTGGCCCTTGCTTGGTTGTCCAACCTGGCTCCTGCCCTTCCCTCCTTTTTAATTCTTCATATTCTTTTAGATCTGTAATTTATTGACAGACTTGTCATTGTTGTTATGTGGCTAGTTTCCTTGTGGTAATGGAGGGTGTGGAAGCACCTGTCAGATGCAGAGGGAGTCTCCCCGGTTGCATAACACGTCCCATGGGCCTCCACCCTGCTTTCTGGGCAAGGCAAGTCTCTCACCTTCACCCTTTTACATCTCTCTCACTTCTACTAGCTTCGATCTCTTGGTTTTCTTGACTCTCAGAACAATCAAGTCTATTTGGATTTGTCTCTTGTCCTTCCTCTCTGGAGCATATTCCTGGCTTGACACAAACAGGCTTAAGAGATCGATGACCTCGCAGTTTGGTCCTTTCAACCTCATCAATCCTTCCATCCACTTCATACTAAGAAGTCCCAACCACGCAGCCTAACAACCCATGGCCCCTGCATCTGTAGAGAATAGCAGACTTTCTGCAAATATAGAGAAAAGAAGATCCAAGACTACAAGTCCGTGGATCACCTGTCTTATGCTGACGCTCGCCAAAAGCATGAGAGACTCCATCCAGTGTCACTATCAACTTTCACCTCTGTTACTTCATTTCCTCCTCCTCCTCAGCCTTACCCCGGTCCTATCCCTCTCTCCCCTTCCCCTTCTCTGCAGTTCCCATGACCTCCCGCCATGGAGCCACTCACCCTCCCTGGTTGAAGAAGTGCCCCCCTTGTTTGAAATCTGTCGGTGACTGGGCTCACTCCTGGGACCCCTCTCCGCAGTGTCTCTCATGCCAAAAGACTCTTACCACCACTCGGCCACGAGGCGCACCATCTGTGTGCCCCAAGGTCACCCTCTCTCTTTCAGTTCCAGATCTTGTAGAAGCCTGTACTCCCCTCATGCCCTGCCCTCCTCCACCTCAGAAAGAGAAGAAGAAGGAACTTAAATTCCAAGCCAAGGTGCCCCCAGTGCCCCTGGAGGTGCCATCTCCCCCTTGCTACGTGAGTCTGACATCTTATTTTTGGATGGCACCACATACTTGTCAGTGATGACTACTGACAGAGTGACCCGACCTCCTCAGTTTCTTTATGCCTATCTTGGACTCTTGCCACACGATCATCCAGTGGAGAATTGCAGTGGATACTATAGTCACCTGCCAGAAATGCAACATCTTGTCTCCTCCTATTCTGTGTTCTGTCTTGTTCTTCAAGACTCTCCACTCTCCAACATTTCGTGGTTATCAGGCATTCTGTCGGAATCATGCTGGCTCCAGGGTAGCATCTGGTGGGGTCTGCACTCTGGTTCGCTCCAATGTCAGTAGTGACTGGATCCCCCTACATACCAATGTGGGAGCAATAGTGGTTTGAGTGCAAATGACTCTGGCAGTCATAATTTGCAATGTCTACCTCCCTCCAGGTAGGCCACTTCCTTACGTTGCACTGTCTACCTTAATCCAGCAACTCCCACCCCCGTTTCTCCTCCTTGGGGACTTCCGTGCCCACCATCCACAATGGGGGAGTGTCACTTCAACGGGTAGGGGTATCCTAATTGACCAACTTATCACGGACCTCGATTTGTGCCACCTCAATAGTGGTTCCCCTACCCACTTCAGTGCTGCTCATGGCACCTTCTCTGCTATCAATCTCACGATATCTTCCCCTCTCCTTGTGGCTTCCCTACATTGGTCATCCTATGATGATCTTTGTGACGGTGACCACTTTCTGGTGATTCTATCATTCCCCTGCTGCCACCAGACAGATGGGCCCTCACGTTGGGCATTCTGCAGGGCCAGTTGGCCTTTAAATACATCTTCTGTGAACTTTGACACCTCCCTCTCGAATTCCATTGATGTAGTCGTGCAAGGCATCTTTCCCACTAAGCTGAATGCTGCTGGCACTGCTGTTCCCCTATCTACAGGTCCCCCTCATCGTCGCCGAGTACTGTGGTGGACCAAGGATGTCGCAGTCGCTGTCCAGGACCACTGACAGGCATTGCAGCAATTTAAGCAACGCCCTTCACAGTCCAACCTCCTCTCTTTTAAGCGTCTCCGTGCTAAGGCTCATTACCTTATTAAGCGGAGTAAAAATGAATGCTGGGAGTGCTATGTTTCCTCTCTGGGGACGTATGCCTCTTCATTGCAGGTTTGGTCCAAGCTCCGTAGCCTTCTGAGCCGCCAATGACAGTCAACTGTCCAGGGTGTGAACCTCCAAGGTGCTCTGTGCCCTGATCCATTGGTCCTTGTATAACACCTCAAGACACACTTTGCGACGGGATAGTCATCCTCTTCCTACCCTACTACCTTTCTCCGGCAGAGTTGAACAGACCTCCCTCCGTTTCATCCTGCACCTCGTTGAGCCCTATAATGCACCCCTCTTTGAATGGGAATTGGTGCAGGCTCTTAGCTCTCCACAAGACACAGCCTCAGGCCTGGATTCCATCCAACACTTGGACGTTCACCAGAGGCAACAGCTCCTCAGGGTCTCCAACCATATTTGGCTCACAGATGCTTTTCCATCACAATCGTGAGACAGTATAGTTACCCCATCCTTAAGCTCAGGAAAAAGCCAATGTCTCTAGACAGCTACCGCCCTATTAGCCTGATGAATGTACTTTGTAATTTGCTCAAAAGGATAGTCAGCTTCAGATTATGTTGGGTACTCGAATCTTGAGGCCTTTTGTCCCCATATCAGCATGGCTTCCAGGCAGGGCGATCTCCAAATGACCATTTACTCTGGTTGGAATTGGCCTTCCGACAGGCTTTTACTCAACGCCGGCACCTTTTCGCGATCTTCTTTGACCTACATAAGGCATATGACATGGCTTGGCACAATCAAATTTTAGTTACCCTCCATGACTGGGGCTTCTGTGGCCCCCTTCTGATTTTTATCCACAAGTTTTTATCTCACCAGCTCTTCCGGGTTCGACTTGGCACTTCACTCAGCACCCTTAAAATTCAGAAGAATGGTATCCCACAGGGTTCTGTGGTAAGTGTCACACTCTTCCCCATTGCCGTCACTGGGCTTGTGACCTCTGTTGGGCCTCTGGTTACCCTGGCATTGTATGTTGATGATTTTTGCATCTGGTGCAGCTGCCACTCTATAGCATCTGCCGAATGCCAGCTCCAAGGTGCCATCCAGCGGGCCTCTGCATGCGTCATCGCCCATGGCTTCCAGTTTTCTCCCTCCAAAATGCGGGTTATGCATTTTTGTCGTCGACCCACAGTACACCCCGATCCAGAACTTTATTTAGGCAACCAGCTCTTCGATGTTGTAGCACAGTCCCATTTCTTGGGCCTTATTTTTGATAACAAGTTGACATGGCTGCCCCCACATTCGCCACCTAAAGACTACATGTGTGCAGAAGCTTAATGCTGTCTGCCTCCTGGCCCACACATCTTGGGGTGCAGACCGTTCCACTCGTCTCCATCTTTATCATCTTGTCCTGCAACTTTGAAACTCCTTGACCCTGTCCAACATTGTGTGGTGCATCTGGCTATTGGTGCCTTCTGTACTAGTCCTGTTGATAGTCTCCTCACAGAAGTGGGGATTCCCCCTCTATACATCCGACAGAGCCAACTCTTTGTTTCTTACGCAATCACCAATTGCTAATACCCTGAGCATCCTATGTACCCTGTTCTCTTCGCCAATGAGGGATGTCTCACTCCTAACACCTGCCTACGCATGGGATTGTCGGTTGGCATGCGTCTCACTTCCCTCTGTCGGGATCTCCATCTCCACTCACTGGACTGCACCCCATGTCTTTCCTCCCATACCCCCCTCTCCCAATTGGATGGTGCCTAGATCATGGATTAGGACCAATCTATTGCAGGGTCCTAAGGTCTGTGTCACTCCTATGGTTTTCCGGTGTCTTTATTTTTATTTATTTACACTTCAAGTTCCGTAGAACCAAATTGAGAAGCAAGTCTCCAAGGTCATGGAATGTGTCAGTACATGAAATTGCAACATAAAAGTAATAACACATAAAAATAAAATGTTTATGAACCTGAAAAAAGTCAGCCCATAAGTTTAAGTAAATGCAATCAACAATGCAACAAGAATCAGCTTAATTTTTCGAGGAACTCCTCGACGGAATAGGAGTGACCCATGAGGAAACTCTTCAGTTTTGATTTGAAAGCACGTGGATTACTGCTAAGATTTTTGATTTTGAGTGGCAGCTTATTGAAACTTGATGCAGCAGTATACTGCACACCTTTCTGCACAGGAGTTAGGGAAGTCCGATCCAAATCCTGAAGATCCTGAATGTGGGGTTTCCATGACAGTTTACTATCTATCTGAACACCTAGAAATTTGAACTGTTCAGTTTCACTGATCGTATGCCCATTCTGTGAAATTAAAACGTCTGGTTTTGTTGAATTGTGTGTTAGAAACTGTAAAAACGGAGCCTTACTGTGATTTAGCGTTAGTTTATTTTCTACAAGCCATGAACTTAGGTCATGAACTGCACTATTTGAAACCAAGCTAATGTTGCACATAACATCCTTTACTACCAAGCTAGAGTCATCAGCAAACAGAAATATTTTATAGTTACCCATAATACTAGAGGGCATATCATTTATACAGGATGTCTAACTCTGCCACCTCAAATATCTTTGGAACAACAATAGGTATTCAAAAATAGTTTTCACCAACATGAACATACGGCAGGGGGCTAGGAAACCAAATACTACGCGAAATTTTAAAACATAAGCAAATACTATTTTCAACACAGACTTGTGTATTTTTAAATGGACACTGCCTATTATTTCATATGCAATCAATAGCATGAAAAATCACAAAAATAATGGTGTTGGTTGCAGCGCAATACATCAGTTACATCCTAAGAAATTGCAAAGTGAAGTTGACGCTGGAAATAAATGAAGTGCACAGCTAGCGCACGTCCTGAGACTCAAGTGTGCACCTCACGCTGCCAGTAGTCGTGATGTGATTGACGTACTACGTCATTGGAGTGGTAATGTATGGTGTGGTATTGTATGACAATACATCATTGGCCATATTTCATTGATGGCATTCCTAAAGTGGGATAGTTTAGCCACTTCTTGAGCTGTACCTTACTTGAACTGGTCCACCTCTTATAATTTGTCAAATGGTGGATGTCCTGTTCATAATGTTTATTGTTGCGAAATGACAACTAGAGGTACAATTAGTACAAACACACTTGGTTTCATGTTTCTAAAACTCATAAGTTGTGAAATATGTGGCTTTTTAAAGGGTAGCAACGGTGTCACATGCATTGCATGTAGTACTGTGCTCAGAGCAGGGGTTGCCTGCACTGGCACCTATATCCTACCGTAAAAATACTGATATCTCCACGGCACGCTCTACCTTTAGAGTACAAGTGTCTCCTAATCGGGTCTGCTGAACTGCTCTCATACTGTAATGTAATTCACATACGTTGCCATATTAAAACCTGTTTTCTTGTGGCTTGTTACATTTGCCATCATCTAATTGCTATGCCGGCCTTCAGTAATGAAGAAAAACTAGATATTATTTAAATTTACGGTGAATGTCACAGAAATGCAACTGCAGCTGTGACACTGTATGCTACCCAGATTGGCGGTGTCCGTCATGTTGAAATATTGGCAACATCTGCAAGACACTCACGGAAACAGGAAGCTGGGCTCCCACAAAATGTCAACATACAATGCCAGCGACGGGCAGTGGAAATGAAATTGTTGTTCTGGCTGCTGTAGTACACAGTCCTCAGGTGGGTGTACGAGAAATTGCACTAGGTGTAGGAATAAGCCACAGTAGTGTGTGCAGAATATTGCATCGGCATCGGTTTCATCCGTTCCATATCTCACTGCACTAAGAACTGTATGGGAATGACTTTGAATCCCGCATTGCATTCTGTCGTTTTGCACTACAGCAGTTGCATGGTAATCCAGGTTCGTAAGCAATTTGTTGTTTACGGACGAGGCTTCATTTACAGATCATTGTGAATCTGCAGAACATGCACTACTGGTCCATGCAAAATCCCCACTGGATTCGCCAAGTTGCTGATCAGTGACAGTGGAGTGTCGATGTTTGGTGTGGTGCGATTGCTAACTTTATTGTAGGTCCCTATTTTTACCGTGGAACATTGAATGGACAGTGATATGCGTCATTTCTTCAACACACACTAGCACTCCTCATGGCGCATCTAGGACTGGAAACTCTTCTATCAATGTGTTTCCAACATGATGGGTGTCCCGCACACAATACAAAAGTTCCAGAGACGTTCTAGATGCGACATTTCCAAATAGATGGATGGGGTGGGGAGCAACTGTGCAATGGCCAGCATGGTCCTCCAACTTGACGCCATTCTCTGGGGCGCAGTGAGAGACGGTGTTTCAAGAACCCCCAGTGACAGTAGATGATATGCAACATTGTATTACTGCAGTGTGTGCGGCAATATCTCTAGAAATGCTACAGTCTGTGCAACTCTCTCTCGTTACCCGTCTGCAAATGTGTATTGATGCAAACGGAGGGCACTTCAAACATATGTTGATGTAACACAGTTTTATTGGTCAAGATGTGGCTGTATTTTCTATGCTGGATGTAATGCACAATAATACAGTTTCTGTGGGTGACAGGGCACTAGTAAATGTATTAAGCAAAGTGAATTCAAGTGTGTTATTTCTAATTGTAGCTCTAGTTGTCATTTCGCTAGAATAAACATACATTTACAATTTGAAAAACATAACTTGTTCATTTTTGTGGATTGTGCATACCTTCCCATTGTGCGTGCACTTCATTTATTTTAAGTGTCAACTTCGTTTCGCAATTTCTCAGGATATAATTGACATATTGTGATGCAACCAACACCATTATTTTTGTGATTTTTCATGCTATAGATTGCATATGAAATAATAGGGGTTGTCCATTAAAAAATACGCAAGTTTCTGTTGAAAACTATATTTGTTTAAGTTTTAAAGTTTTGCATAGTATTTGGTTTCCTAATCCCCTGCTGTACGTTCATGCTGGTGAAAACTGTTTTCGAATATCTATTGTTGTTCCAGAGATATTTGAGGTGGCAGAGTTAGGTGAGACACCCTGTATAAATAAGGAACCAGAGTGGCCCGAACATTGATCCCTGGGGCACCCCCCACTTGACCGTACCCCACTCAGACCCCACGTCACAGCCATTTTCAACATCGTGAATGATGGCCTTTTGCTGTCTGTTGCTAAAGTAAGAGGTGAACCAATTGTGAGTTACTCCTCATATTCCGTAACAGTCCAACTTCTGGAGCAATATTTTGTGACCAACACAATCAAACACAGTTAAATCAAAAAATACACCTAGCATTCGAAACCTTTTGTTTAATCCATCCAATGTCTCACAGAGAAAAGAGAATATAGCATTTTCAGTTGTTAAATGACTACTAAAGCCAAACTGTACATTTGATACCAAATTGTATGATATAAAATTACCAATTATCCTTACTAACACAGCCTCTTCAATAACTATAGCAAATATTGATGGCGTAGAAAGTGGTCTAAAATTGTCTACATTATCCCTTTCTCCCTTTTATAAAGCGGCTTTACTACTGAGTACTTCAATCGTTCAGGAAACTGACAATTCCTAAAGGAAAAATTACAAATATGGCTAAATACAGGGCTAACATGTGCAGCAGAATACTTTAACATTCTGCTAGGCACTCCATCATAACCACGAGAGTCCTTAGTCTTCAGTGATTTAATTATTGACTCAATCTCCCCCTTGTCTATATCACAGAGGAATATTTCAGACATCAATTTCGGAAAGGCATTTGCCAAGAAAGTTATATGATTCCTTGTAGAAACTAAATTTTTATTTAATTCACCAGCATTGCTCAGAAAAAGATTGTTAAATGCTGTACATATATCTTATTTACCAGTAACAAAAATATTTTTACTACGAACTGACTTTTGTCATCGACCTTGTGATGCCGACCAGACACTTCCTTTTCAACTGACCATATGGTTTTAATTTTATTCTGTGAATTAGCTATTCTACATGCATTACCACATGCTCTTTGTGTTCCTAACAACATTTCTAAGCACCTTACAATACTGTTTGTGCCATCCTTGCCGAGTTCCAGAGTGCCACCATCTTTTACACTAATGGTTCTAAGACAACCGAGCAGGTGGGATACGCTTTTATGTTTCCTACTGGCTTCAAACACCATTTATTGCCATGATCATGTAGCGTCTTCACAGAAGAGCTTCTAGCCATTCATAGGGCCCTCCTTTTTCTTTCTCAGGCATCCCTCTAAAGTGTTTTAATTTGTTCAGACTCCATGAGCAGGCTGCAAGCTATCGACTGATGCTATTCTCGTCACCCTTTGGTCTCTGCTGTCCATGACTACCTCTCTGCCCTTGAGCGTTCCACCTGTTCAGTCATCTTTCTCTGGGTCCCAAGTCATGAGGGCATCCCAGGTAATGAACTGGCTGACAGTTTGGCTAGAGAAGCAGATACCCCCCCCCCCCCTCCATTTCTTTTCATGATTCCAGCTGCGGATATGCAGATCTACATCAAATCTCTCTTTGCCCAAAAGTGGAATGCCATCTGGAGTGCTACAGCTCATAGTAATAATTTCCACTCAATCAAGGAGTCTACTGCAGTTTGGCACTCTTCCTTCTGTTCCTCTCAGAAGGAATCCACTGTTTTATGCCGTTTATGTGTTGGTCATACCCAACTCACTCATTGTTTCCTCCTATGTAATGACCCACCCGCACAGTGTGGTTGTGGAGCCAGACTGACGATATCTCACAGATTGGTGAAATGTCCCCTTCTTTCAGCCTTTCGTGTTAAGTATAGTCTTCCCGATTCGTTAAATTTAATATTAGCAGACGATCCACGGATGGTTGAACTGGTCCTCAGTTTCATCCTTGAAAGTGGTTTTTATTGCCAGATATAAGGTTCTAGTTTAATCTAAGAGCAGGGGCAGATTGGTAGTGGTTGGGACTTCTTTTACAGTCTTCTCGGTCTGTGGCCCCACCTTTTTCCAGTTTTTGGAATTGGTCTCACCTTTTATGCCTTTACTGTGTGTGTTTAATGATCAGTATTTTATAATTTGACTCCCATGACTGGATCCTTCCACTATTTGCAGACACTCTTACTTCTGCGACTCGCTTCAGAATCGCAGGACTGATGACCTCGCTGTTTAGTCCCATAACCCCTCTCAGTTAATCAATCAGTCAATCAACCACTGAGGCCTTCACATACCAACCTCCCACATCAGGCCACGAAGGAACACTCCCCTCTTGACTCAGTACCACCCAGGACCAGAGCAATTAAATCACAATCTCCACAAGGGTTTTCACTACCTCTCATCGTACTGTGAAATGAGCAATATCATACCCACTGTCCTTCCCACATCTCCCGCAATGGTATTCCATCACCCACGAACCTATGCAATATTCTTGTCCATCCCTGCTTCCAGCTTCTTGCCTCATGTCTCTGAAATAGACCTAGATGCAAGAACTGTCCCATACATCCTCCCACCCCATCAGCACCACCTCCACTTCCTACTCCAGTCCTGTCAACAGCTATCTCTTATCCTACAATGGCAGGGATACCTGTGGAAGCAGTCATGTAATCTACAAGCTAAGCTGCATTTACTGTGCCGCTTTCTTTGTGGGCATGACAACCAACAAGCTGGGAGTGAATGGGAGTGGCGATATGATAGCAAAGTTGAAGTATGCTTAGGCCACCTGTTACCTAAGTTATGCAACCGGTAGTGACCCTGGCAAGCCACCTATCTTAATAATATGGTGTTCTCTCTTGTTGAGAGTTGCTCCGAAGGTCCTGCCAGTACCAGAAGTAAAGTCGCTAATCCTTCTTTTTAGTGGCTGTTAATAAATGGGAAACAAACAGAAAAACCATTCAGGATCTAAGTATGAAAATGCCTTTTGCTGGAACATTGAGTTTGTGAATAGAGGCTGGAGCAGGTGCTGTCCCCCTCCCCCCTTTCTGCAAGGCTAACTAAAAGGTCTGAACATTTTGGAGTGATGCCAACTTGTGATATCATTAGAACAGGCAGTGTTGCCATTGATGGGGGCTGGGAGTGGTTGTACCCACAGATCTTGCTCTGAGGGCAGACTTCCTTGCTTTCCTAAATGTTTAAGTATTGATACAGCCAATTGTTCTCTAAAAAGATGCTATCATGTCCATAGAAAATCATCACTGTAAAATTTCTTGCGAGTAGTGATTTTGTTTGTTTTATTGAATTCTTACATTCACTTGCTTATAACCATGCTATTGAGTGCCCCAAAATCAACATTATTATTTCATCTCTGTCACACCTTTTACAGGGTGACAATTATTGAACCACATGAAAAAAAAAACATAAATTACTTACAAACTATGGTGTGCACACACTTAATTCAACATTTAAATATCAATATAGATATTTGGATTTTGGTTATGACATGTTTGATGTGATGATGAGGTGCAGATGGATGGTAAAATTCTGCATGATCCTTTGAAGTGTCAGAACATTGATGCCATGATGACCTCTTGAATGGCTGTTGACAGCTCAGCAATGGTTTTGGGGGTTATTGCTGTTCACCTTGTCTTTAATAAAGCCCCCGGAGAAGGAGTCTCATGTGTTCAGATCTGGAGAAAATGGCAGCCAATAAAGGCCCATATCAGTGGCCTCTGGGTACCCCAGAACCAGAAAGCGGTTCCCAAAGTGTTCCTCCCGGACATCAAACACTCTCCTGCTTCGATGAGGTCAAGCTTTGTCTTGCATGAACCACATCCACTTCAGATAATTTCATCTCCATTATCATCCAAAACCTTCATGTATTGTTTGGTAGTCATTGTGATGTCAAGGAATATCACACCGATTATTCTGTTTGAGAGTGAAAAGACTTCTCGAACACAAAATGCAGATTCTCAGTTTCCAAATGCGCCAATTTTTCATTGATGAATCTATCCAAATGAAACTGGGCTTCATTGCTAAACCAAACCATCACGCGCATACTAATTCCCATCACGCCCTGCAGAAAACTGTGCTGTTTGAACGTCCTAGTGCCAACCGTTCAGAAGTTATGACAGTTTTATTCATATAATTCAATAATTGTGACCCTGCTGATTACTGTATAAAGTAACAAGAATATTTGCTGTTATGTTAAAAATGTAATATTGTTTTTTGTTTACAGATGGATATCATCCCAGCTATTAAGAAGCAAATAGAAAAGCTTGGTAAAAAAGATGATACATATCGCAGAGTTCAGCGGAAGAAATAAGAGACATAAGTCATTTAAACATGTGTATCCTGTTAATTATAAACTTTCCATTAATATGATTGACATTTCACCACCTCATGTGCATGTATTGGAGTACAATGAAAGCATTGTGTGAAATCGACAATATATTGGTGCAGATATTTTTTTCACTGGTTCTTCATTTTACTGTGCCTTTGCATATAGAGACTGATATATGAATATCTGTTTTGTCTTGGTTACCATTATGTGTTGTATATATTTGTGATGAATATGAGTATTGAATGATTTGGAAGAATGACAATTAAAAAAAATGTACAGCACACATTGTGATTTCATTCCTGTTTTCCCAAATAACAACATATATTTTTGGAAGCCCATGTTCTCAGTATTTTACATTTCAGATGAATGATTTTGGTGATTTTTGAAAAAATATGTGAAAAGGAATATGAAGAAGAGCCACAAGATTACTCATTTCTTGTAAAATAATGTTTTTTTTCTGTCCATGCCAATAATATATGAATACAAACTCCTTCATTGACATTATTCATTGTTGAATTCCTTCCTAATTGCCATTCAATACTTAGTGGAGTCCACAGACACATTGGAAAATAGTTTTATAGAAGGGGATGATTATTTGAAGTTTCTAGTAATTTCACAACATTCTGGACAAAACTGTAAGTTCAAGATATACCCAAAACTACGTTAATAGACTTTTTGTAAAACTAAATTGTCACGGCTTTGAAAAACCTTGGAAGTTAAGAATCTGTGCTCACAAAGTGCCTAAATCTGTATCACTGTGAATTGTGCTATCTGAATATACACAACCCAAATCATTAAAGCACAGAGGTTTTTGTCTGTCAAGAAGATTCATCTTCAATTTTAAGAATAAACTAATGCAAAGTATTTGTAATAATTTGATTTAGTTTGGACTTTAATTGTTCTCTGTAAATTTTCCATTATTTCATACCCAGTCAACTAGCTAATGACTTTCTTGTAATATTTTTTTTTCCATCCTCTCCCCAACTACCCCCTTCCGCATGACTTCCGCATACTTTTAGAGTAAATTCTCACTTGCGAAGCTTTGAACAACAGTGTCAAAAGATCCATTGTAAATTATCACTGTAAATGTGTAGTACATTTACATTTATTGTTACTGTCGTTGGCACTGTCATGCAAAGCTGAACTGTGACTGCATATCAGATGGTAAATAATACCTTGTCTTACTTATGCAGTGTGTCTTACCAGTGATGGTTCTGGAGTTGGTCTTTATGGTGGGATGTTTATGCCAAGGTTTGGAATGGAGGCTGTTAGAACTATCAAAAAGAATCATTCGATTTTAAAAAAATCATAACTTATATTATTTGAGATGTGCGTGAACAACGAACTGTTGGAAAGAGCAAACACTCAAGTCTTACATGGTTGCTGCTAGATAGCAGCAGTGTGTGCCCACTTCAGTTCTAGTAAAAGTGGTGCCAGGACAACAGAAAGCATTTTGTGTTCTATGTTTTGCACATTGCAGTTCAGTAATAACTGTTCAGTTTTGACTTTTGTACTGGGTATGGTGTGGATCCTCCTACACTACAGAGTGCTACATGATGGCATGAAAAATTCTGAGAAACAGGTCATTTGTGTAAAGGCAAATCGCTGGGCCACCCCTGAGTGCCTGACACAGGTGTTGAACACATCTGCCACAGTTTCACAAGGGATCTGCAGAAACCCATTTGTTGTGCAGCTTGACAGCTCAACATATCCCTGATGTACATCTGGCATGTGTTGCGTCGATGTTTATACAGGAAACTACACAAAATTCAGCTACTGCAAGCTCTTAGTGAAGGTGACAAACAACAACATATGGAGTTCTGTAATTCTGTTCTTGGCAAGCTGGAGGATGACAGTTTTCTTCCACACTTAGTGATTAGTGACGAGGAAATATTCCATTTAAATGGGAAGGTGAACCATTGTAACGTGAGGATCTGTGGTATGTAACAACCATATGAAGTTGTGCATGTACATAACAGCAGCTGTGGAAGCTGTAACTCAAAAGATGCTCGCAGCACTGTGGGAACAATCTGAATACCGCATTGACATATGCCATGAATGTCAAGGGTTGGGTTGGGTTGTTTTGGGGGAGGAGACCAGACAGCAAGGTCATCGGTTTCACTGGGACAGGGAAGGAAGTCTGCCATGCCCTTTCGAAGGAACCATCCTGGCATCTACCTGGAGCAATTTAGGAAAATCACGGAAAACCCTAAATCAGGGTGGCCGGACGTGGGATTGAACCGTTATCCTCCTGAATGTGAGTCCAGTGTGCTAGCCACTGCGCTTCAGTGATACTCAAGGGAGGCATACTGAACCCATATAATAGGATGTAAAAAACAACCTTGAGTTTCCCATTTGTCAAAAAACAAAATTCATTGTATACGTTTATTAGTTTCAGAAATATAGACGTGCCAAATCAGAAGATTCTTTTTCATACACCCTATGTATTAACCATAAAGTAATGGAGCACTTGGGCATAGTCTCTCTCTAAATGAAGGATTTTTTCTTTTTGTTATCTACAAAAGAAATTGCATCACTTACTGTATTGCGGGCTACCATCATCCCACCATGTAGCTGATGAGAGGGGGTAACAGATACGTACAAGCTGACAATGAGGTTGTACCTCAATACGAGATATCACTTAATGAATTGCATCTCAGTTTGACATTGAAATATTGCACCACTTTTACACTTGTGTCACACCCAGACATTTTTATCTTTTGCAACATCGATCTCTTATTTAGTTTTATCTCTCTTTATTAATGCTTTTCCCTACCTGTTTGTTTTAAATACCAGAGAAGGAAAGTTGCTACTCACCATATAGCGGAGATGCTGAGTCATGATAGGCATAATAAAAAGATTCACACAATTAAAGCTTTCGGTCATTAAGGCCTTTGTCAGCGCAGTAGACACACCTACACACATGCACACACACATAAACAACTCACACACATATCTGCAGTCTCAGAGAGCTGAGACCACACTGCAATCAGCAGCACCAGTGCACGATGGGAGTGGCGACTGGGTGGAGGTAAGGAGGAGGCTGGGGCAGGGAGGGTGAGGGATAGTATGGTGGGAGCGGCAGACAGTCAAGTGTTGCAGTTTAGATGGAGGGCAGGAGAGAAGGTGTGGAGGGGGGGCGGGGTAAGTAGCGGAAATGAGAGAAATATAAGAAATTAAAAGACTGGATATGGCGGTGAAATGACGGCTGCGTAGTGCTGGAATGGGAAGGGGGGGGGGGGGGGGGGGGCAGATGGGTGAGCACAAAGACTAACAAAGGTTGAAGCCAGGAGGGTTACAGGAACGTAGGATGTATTGCAGGGAAAGTTCCCACCTGCGCAATTCAGAAAAGCTGGTGTTGGTGGGAAGGAACCATATGGCACAGGCTGTGAATCAGTCATTAAGATGAGGGATATCATGTTTGGCAGCGTGATCAGCAACAGGGTGGTCCACTTGTTTCTTGGCCACAGTTTGTTGGTGGCCGTTCATGCGGACAGACAGCTTGTTGGTTGTCATGCCTACATAGAATGCAGCACAGAGGTTGCAGCTTAGCTTGTAAATCACATGACTGGTTTCATAGGTAGCCCTGCCTTTGATGGGATAGGTGATGTTAGTGACCGGACTGGAGTAGGTGGTGGTGGTAGGAGGATGTATGGGACAGGTCTTGCATCTAGGTCTATTACAGGGATATGAGCTATGAGGCAAGGGATTGGGAGCAGGGGTTGTGTAAGGATGGACGAGTATATTGTGTAGGTTCGGTGGATGGTGGAATACCACGGTAGGAGGGATGGGAAGGATAGTGGGCAGGACATTTCTCATCTCAGGGCACGACAAGAGGTAATCGAAACCCTGGCAGAGAATGTAATTCAGTTGCTCCAGTCCCGGATGGTACTGAGTTTTGGGGAATGCTCCTCAGTGGGACTTGGGGAGATGGTGGGAGACTGGAAAGATAAGACACAGGAGATTTGTTTTTGTACAAGGATGGGAGGATAATTATGGTCAGTGAAGGCTTCAGTGAGACCCTCGGTATATTTTGAGAAGGACTGCTCGTCACTGCAGATGCGATGACCATGGCTGGCTAGGCTGTACATAAGGGACTTCTTGGTATGGAATGGGTGGCAGTTGTCGAAGTAGAGGTATTGCTGGTGGTTAGTAGGTTTGATATGGACGGAGGTACTGATGTAGCCATCTCTGAGGTGCAGGTCAACATCTAGAAAGGTGGCTTGTTGGGTTAAGTAGGACCAGGCGAAGCAAAATGTCACCAGTGAATCTGAACCAGGTGAGGGGTTTAGGATTCTGGGTATTTCAGAAGGACTCCTCTAGATGGCCCATGAATAGGTTAGAATAGGATGGTGCCATGCGGTTGCCCATAGCCGTACTGCGGATTTGTTTGTAGGTAATGCCTTCAAAGGAGAAGTAATTGTGGGTGAGGATATAGTTGGTCATGGAGACTAGGAAGGATGTTGTTGGTTTGGAATCAATAGGGCATCTGGAAAGGTAGTGTTCGACAGCAGTAAGGCCACGGGCATTAGGAATGTTGGTGTACAGGGAGGTGGCATCAATAGTGACGAGCAGGGCACCGTGTGGTAAAGGAACAGTGTAGAGTCGGTCGAGGAAATGGTTGGTATCTTTTATATAGGAGGATAGGTTCCGGGTAATAGGTTGAAGGTGTTGGTGTACGAGAGCAGAGATTCTCTCAGTGGGGGCACAGAATCCGGCCACAATAGGGTGTTCTGGGTGGTTGGGTTTATGGACTTTAGGAAGCATGTAGAAGGTGGGAGTGCGGGGAGTGGTAGGGGTAAGTAGAGAGATGGACTCTGGGGAGAGGTTCTGGGATGGGCCTAAGGATTTGAATAGTGACTGGAGATCCTGCTGGATTACTGTAATGGGATCACTGTGGCATGGTTTGTAGGTGGAAGAATCTGATAGCTGACGGAGTCCTTCTGCCACGTAATCCTTGCGGTTCAAAACAACGGTGGTGGAGCCTTTGTCAGCAGGTAGGATAATAAGGTCGGGATCAGTTTTTAGATGGTGAACTGTGGTTCTTTCTGCGTATGTAAGGTTAGTTTGCATGTTGAGGGATTTGGGGAATGATGTTAAGGCAAGGTTCAAGGTTAAGAAATTCTGGAAAGTTAACAGGGGGTGGTTTGGAGGCAGTGGGGGTGGATCACGGTTGGATGGAGGAGTGAACTGAGTTAGGCAAGGTTCAATATTGGTCTTTGGTTGAGACTGATTGGTTGGGTTGGTAGCGAAAAAGTGTTTCCACTGTAATGACCGGGAGAAGGAGAGAGAGTCTTTAACTAGTTCAGCATGGTTGAATTTGGGAGTGGGGCACAAGGTGAGGCCTTTGGAAAGGACTAATATTTCTATGGGACTAAGGCTCCTGGAGGAAAGATTCATAACTGTGTTGTGGCTCTGTTTAGGTTTTGGGTTCTGTGTGGTGGTGGGAGGGAGTTTTTGAGGGTGGGGTAAATGTAGTAGGTCTGCAAGACAGGGTTTGTCAGCTATGAGGGGGCATGGGGGAGGTTTGGAGGTGGTTGTAGAAGTGGTGGGCAGTGGTACTCCGAGGCGGGAGTAGGAAGTAAGTAGCTCCGAGGTGGGAGTAGGATGGAGAGCTTTTTGAGGTGGCGTTGTGCATGTTGCTCAAGTTCCTGCAGGGCAAGGGTTTCAATGACTGTTACGGGTTGCAGGAATTTGGGATTGCATAGCAGGAGAATTTTGCGGATGGAGAGAAGGTACTGCAAGGATTATTGGGCTTGGTTGATATGGTTTTGCAGAACTATGTTGGTGAGAGCTAAGGATTGGCGGAATCTGAACAGGTGGAGGTCATTGTGGAAGGAGGGGTGGCACCAGATTTCCCAATCATTGTTAGCAGTTGCGTTAACCACTTCAGCTAACAGACACTTCAGTTTTTCAGTACAACTAACATAATTAGAATGACAGCACAATTTCTGATTGCTCAATGCCATTTCAGGCATCCCAAAACAGAAGCCATTTGTATTTTATCAGTTTGCCACCAAGTTTTGTGAACTTGATCAAGTATGCCTGGTAGGCAGCGCTATGTGCAGAAAAAAATACAAATTTTGTCTAAGTAAAGCTAGTAATTACTGTGATGTGTCCAAGTGCATTATCTTTCCTTTCATTAGGTGTAGGGTTTAACTGGTATAAGGAAAATGGTTTTGTTACTCAATAGGCACCATGCATTTTTGCGTTGATTATAAGTTATGAAGAAGGAACTGTTTCATTGCAAGTAAAGTGTACAAAATTCAAAAATTATAGTAAGAACCTTACTACAAATTTTTATAAAGTGATGTAGGTGATTTATTATTCCCTCGCAACAAGACGTCTGTAATGTGATGTCAAACCTTGCCATGATTTTTGTTCTCAGCTACTCACCTTTTGAAGAATTACATCAGCAACAGTTTAGTTGACCATATAAACCAGAAGTTAAGCAAGAAATTAATGATATGTGAGAACTGAAGGCAAGTTTTGATGTATGTAACATGAGCTACATCCATGAGACAATGAACATTGAAGTAACAATTGCAGAGGATTGGACTACTGGTGCTGCATGACTTCAGTTAGTCACTATGTTGTTGATCCAGCAGAGGAATGTATCAATATGGGAATGCCTTTCAGAGCTTGAGGTACTGTACAGCTACATGTGCCAGGTCAGCTGCCCTTAAACCAGGTCACATATCGTGAGGAACGGGAGAGCCTGCTTCAGAGAATTGCCTGTACCATTGCTTTCCAGTCTTTATGTTCTGACATGTCACACATCAGACGTGTTTGGGGTGTTATGGGTTTGTAACTGTTCATTGTAGTCCATTGTTTACCCCCTCTGTGTTACAACTCTGTGGATGAACATTTGCTAGGAAAATACCCAGCTGTTCTTTTTTTAGACTATGCTACATGGTTTAGAGGCTCTGATAGTATCATGTGTGGATTTCACATCATATTGTATTCTCAGAGCAGTTGCAGTTTTGTACTCTTTATCATTAGTCTATTATCATGTATCTAGCCTATGATATAATGTTGATTTCAGACAGGTACCTTTTATGTCATGCAGTTTCCACAAAAATTAGTGTATTTTCCACAAAAGGAAAATTGACTCAGGAAAGCTCTAAAAAATCCCAAGTTTTGCCAATGAACACATTTAATAGTAGACAAAACTATATCTAGTTTTCAGATATGTTAGTTCCTTTCTTAGAAAGAAAAAGAGGGATATTTTGGGAAAGGCTGGAAATAGGGGGCAATTCACTCAGGCCCCACAATGAGCAGAAGTGTGCACATTCCAGAGGAGGACTTTGTCCTGGGTCTCAATTAGTCATACCACTTCCTACATTTGCTACTCAATGCCTTTTTTATCTGATGTATCCTCATACAGATATTTCTGTTCCGTGCTACAGTCTGCACCTGTTTAATACCCTATCATACTTTTCAGACAAGCATTTATGTTTGATGCTGGAAGTAAATAAATAGTGTTACAAAAAAAGTTGGTTTATTATTAGTAATGGCAATAAAAATAAGATTACAAGACCAAAGTGCAATTATTTCCCTAAAATATACTTTTAACTATGTTAATGATTTTTCATACTGATGTTTCTTGTTTATTTGTGTTTATGGACGGAATTAGTTTTAGCTCATCTTTTGTACTCTTTGAACAATATTGCATGCAGTTGCTGACACTAATGACAACACAAAGGCATTAGCAATTAATAAATTACATTATAATGCATATATATCCGGAGAGCAACTGTAAAAGTTGTTTTCTCACCAACTAAAATTTAAGGACGGAATTCATAATATCACAATAAAAGTTTTAAATACCATATGATGGCAACATAAATATGCAGACAAAATAAGCTACACAATATAGCATGTTCTCTGCTAAACACATGAATTCATGTAAGTCAAGTATACACATTCTCAAATAACAACAACTTGCATATCCCCCTTCTCTCTGAGGAATGTGTTGGTGTGTTGGATGGATTAAATTTGAAACAGAAAAATTCTTCTGGTTGCACCTACATTACAGCTGTACAGATGCATGACACAAAGGGCAGCTCTGTCGCACAATCATATCTTGTTCTGAAGCACAATGTTTGCATACACCACAGGTCCATACTGAAGACATGTCCAAAAGTGGTCTCCCAGTAGCAATACAACTAGGAAACTTTGTTCCACAACTTGGGCACATTCTAAACCTGTAATAGGAAAAATTTAGTTTAACTGTGTTACTGAATAATAGTAATAATAATAATAATAATAATAATAATAATAGTATAAAGGAATTTTTACACTTCAGATATTTGTTTATGCTAGACAAATGTCTATGGCAGACTACAGATCAGTAGAAAATGTATCTATTAAACACTCATTAGTAAGTGACTGCCATACTAATCAGTCCTCAGATGTAAATAATCAATGATAAATGTGAATGTTGTGAGATAACTAGCACTGCTGTTCCATCCCAGCAGACAGTGTCTATTATTAGCAGCCCTCAACTATTTTTAAGCAAAAGCGCTGGTTAGAGAAACAAACAAATTGGATAAGCTGCAAATGACCTCACTGTTGACAGAACAATACAAAAATTGAATTTTGTATGACATTCATATACTGTACAGAAATCTCTCTCTTATCCACAAATAGTTCATTCTGTTGACTGATTCACACCATGTAAAATAAATATCAGTATGATCCAGCCAAATTATTAGTCAAATCCTAAGCAACATTTGTATTAATTTTAGAATGACATGAGATACTTAATGTAGAGTTCTGTGTAACACCTCTATGAAACATGAGTGTATGACTGTGTGAATTTTTCATTATGGGATGCACTTTAAAAATCATTATTTTGTACATGTACCTCATGGACAGATGTGTCCACATTACTACGGGAAGTTAGATTAGGGTTTAACATTTCACTGATGAAGACAAGGTCATTAGAGACAGGCAATGTTTTCAAGGTTTTCTGCAACACTATCAACTGCTAAACTGACCACACCACATAATCTTGATATTTCTACATACAGTTAACTAAGTCACCTCTCTCTCTCTCTCAAAACTAAGTTTGATTGTTTTAAGCTTCTTATCTTTCTATTACAAAAATTACAGAAAACATGGTATCACTAATTTATTAGAAACATGCATACTGGGTCCATATCTTTGCAATCAGAACGTACATGGAAGGAGAAATACGATAACGTAAATATTTTACTCACTCATCTGGCACCATAGTCTCACAGGCAGTACATTCTGATCGGTTGAGTCTGGAGTCTTTTGGTGTATATTTTGTGAAAATATCCATTGCTAGGTCTTCATATTCTTGTCTCTTTGCTTCAGAAATCTGAAATTCAATGATAAAAAAATCTAAATTATTTCAAATGCTTCTTGTGATATACAAGCAGACATCAAGTAGGAAACAATTTAATCTGGTATGACAGCGGTTCTGCCTGTAATGTCTCTTGCTGCGGTCTCTCTGCGATATTTTCAGAAATTTTATAAATTATATAACTCAGTACATATCTCGAAATATCTCTTCTTATCTTACCGATTCCTAAACTTTAATATACGATGATTATCAATGCAAAGTAGTTTCAAGCCCTATTATTCCTTGGAGCGTCCATTTACTCCATGGACTAACTTCTCTGCTATCTATGTTTTCTCTTATGAAAAGAATGAAGGAATTCTTGCCGATTAGCCATGAAAGGAGGAGGATGTATATGTATGTATTGTTGAGCTAGTCGCCATCTTGATGAGATTCTGTATGAGAAGGAATTTAATACATGAACTAAACTAAAGTAAGTGTGTTCGCGTATTATTTAACTGATTATTATTGACAGTGTCTGCTTACTACGCTGTGTTGCACGGGATCAGTGGGGAACGTCTGATTTACACTGGTCGAACCTGCCGTTTTGTATGCTCAACATATCCAGTATGAATAAATAGGCTAACACGGTTTTACCAGCAGATCTCCGGTCTTCCCCATGTGATCACCGAAAGTTAATAATTATTACAAATGTTTTCAGGAGATCGACTGACAATTTTCGTCGCACCAAGACTTCGAAATTGCTTCACTGCCTTATGGAATTTAAGTTAAGCTCAATTTAATCAGGATAGAACAGTATTGAACTGTGTGAATGTGGTAAGCCTGCTTTTTGAATGAAAATTCCCTTAATATACGCATGTTTTTACTATCGTGATCAGTGAAGCTAAATCAGGCCGGTGTGAGAAAGGTTTTTTAAATTTCAGATCCCACAAAAAAAAATATTAAATTTGGCTTCACTGTGACGGCAAAACATTTTTGAGCATTACTTAAACATTGTGTGAATTTTATGTTGCATGTGCACGAGAGAAAAGAAGACGAGGCCTGTTCCAGAAGTCACAATTTCGCCACAACCTACGAGAACGTTGTTCAGGCCAGACAATATACAATTCAATTTTTGTAGATAGAAATTTAGAATAACTATTTAAATGTCTATCGGTTTGAATCAGATTGATTGAGTGACTGTTGGGTTGAACTTTAGATAGGAAGTGTTTATTATAAGTGAGTATTATGCAAAGTTTAGGTCAGTGACATTATTAACTCGGATGTGAATGACTTTATATATTTGTTGTTCTGTGTATTAATGGTTCTTACTAGGGCGGCTTATAAAACGGCAATGCAACAGCAGAGCGAATCACAACAGCCCTCAGCTGTTTCTGAGGTTAGTGAAACATTAGACGCTAGCTTAACTGAAGTAGTGCCTAGCGGCAGCATTAATAAGGCCCCACAACAAAGCTTAAGTGTTGCGATGCCATCTGAGCAGGACAAAATAAACCCATTGACTGTAATCATGCAGCAGTTAACACTGTTAGCCAAAAATGTAACAGACTTAACTAAAGTGCAAATAGAGATTAAAAGGGAAATGAATGAACAATTAGCAGCCAATCAAGTGAAAGTGGAACAATTAGCAGCCAATCAAGTGAAAGTCCAGGAGCAATTACTAGCTAATCAAACAAAGTTGAATGAGCAATTAGAAGCTAATCAAGCGGAATTAAATAATAAATTAGTAGAGAGTTTTCAGAAACTTGATGATAAATTAAATAAAACTGCGGAAGAATTGAAAATTCAGAATGAAAAGACAGAATTAAAATTAGCTGCTCAAATTGATCAAGTCACTCAGCAGTGTAATGAAAATGCGAAGAAGTTACTACTAAGCTTGATACTATTAAAGAGCAGGTCGAGTCAGTCCCACAGATAGTTCAAGCACAAGAACAGATGCAATGTTCTATGGCGGTAATTCTGGTATTAGTTGAAGTTCAAGATGAATTAAAGCAACAAGTAAATGAGATGTCAGCAGATATGCAGGATTGAGACAATCACAAGACAAGATTCCGAATGACATCCAAAATTTGGATAAATCCATAAATAACATAAAGGAGAGACAAGATGAGGTTGATCATAAGGTAAACATTCTCGCGGGAAAATTCTCGCAGTTAAGTTTGGAAAGGCAAAGCATTTCCTCAGACAATATTGAACAAACAGTCAGAGCAGCTATACAATCTATGACCGAGAGTTCTGAAGAAAATTTATTCAGTAAAGGTTTGCGAGAAGCCAGAGAACAACTAGGTGAAGAACTTAAACAATGGAAAGAAAACATTGAAAGATCTTTAAACCTATCTCGAGAAGATTTGCGTTCCACGCAAGGAAATGAACCCATAACAAGATCTATTAATGAAGCTACATTATTTAACCGATCAAATACAGAAAGGGACATTAGTGCACACGTTCGTTTTTGCAATCAACATCAATCACAACACTACGAGGGTAGTCATAATGACTGTAATTGTAAAAGAAATACTGAGGAGAAAATGCTGAAACAACGTCAATTCCAGATCTACAACCCAGACAAGAAAAATGTTCATTCCGTAGTGTTTATAAGAAGTTTTAGGGGAGTATTGCCAAAACATTGGAGTGAGTGGCAAAAGGTTAGTTTCGTGACTGGTTATATTCAGGGGTCAGGAGCTATATGGGCATCTGATATGATATCAACTTGGGACACATATGAAGATTTTGAACGAGCATTTTTATCGAAATACTGGTCTTAAGGAGTACAAGAACGTTTAAGGCAGGAGGTATTATACCCGGAACCTTTTTCTTTTTCACGTGGGTCTTTAAAGAAATACTTTGAGAAATATATAAACAAATTGCGGTATTGGGATAAGCCTATGCCTCTACAAGATGTGATTGGCATATTAAAATCTCGACTCCCGGCCAGCATCAGAAATAGAATGCTGTATATTAATGAGCATGACCTTGACTCTTTCACGACTATGCTTGACACAATAGATATGATCGAGGAAGATGAACATCGGCCAAGACAACCGGTTATGCAGAGGAGAGCGATTGAGGTGCCAAACGCAAACCGGAACAGAAACGGATTTAATAATTATTATACTAGGAATAGTCAGAGATTCAATGGAAACAATTGCAACGGAAATGGAAATTTCAATAACAGTGCTGCGAGGGGCAGATTCAGAGACAATTGAACAGGTCGCAGATACAACCCAATGTTTGGAAATGCAAGAGATTATCAGAACCAGCAGTTTTCAAACAATAATAATGCGTCCAGAAATTCTGACCCTCGATTTGAAGCAAATAACACAACCAGTCATCAACAACAACCAATCATAACAGAAGTAGTAGATGATTCTAAAGGAAATAATAATCGACATTTAAACTGAAGGGGGCTGCTTTATGCTCCGTAAAGTCGGCCAGGGAATACAAAAGGGGCAAACCTGTTTTAAACGAAATTAATTCCATGGCAATGTTGAGATATAATGAGGGCAAATTAATGACAGATGAATTGACGAGAGACTTAGAGGCCTGTGTAGTCGAAGATAAAAGGGTTCCTGTGTCTGAGATCATCACAGAAGTGGGAGGAATTTTAACCAATGTTGTATTGGACACAGCTTCATCTACAGACGTAGCATCCGGAACTTTGTTTCGCAGAATTAGTAAAATTAAGAAAATCCCTGTCCTACCAGTACAAAATTGCCGAGTTATAGGTGCAGTGGGAGCAAAATCCCGGAACGTCAAGATACAAACGCTTATAGAGACAAAATTGGGAAATGTAGCTAAACAATGCACATTCCTTATAGTGGAAAAGTTGTTAGTAGATTGTATTCTTGGCATTGGAACTTTGCAAGCCTGCAATTGCAAGTTGGACTTGGTAGAAGGAAAGGTGCATTTTAAAATCGAAGATCAATTTGTTACACTGATCTTACTGAGAAAGGAGGCAGTGTATGAGCGATATTTCCGTGGTGCTGCTGTGCAGTTGATTTGTGCTGAAAATAATAATGTGTACCGACTACCGATCAAGTCAATTCAAGTAGAGGATTTCAGACAAACAGTCGAACAGAAGATTGCTGAGTTAGATTGCCTAACGGATAGTCAGAGGGAACAATTATTAAATATATTAACAGAATATGAGTCAGTTTTCGATGAAAAGCCCGGAATTATTACAGGATATGTTTGTACATTACAGATTAAGCCCCATAAGACATTTTGCCGCACACACTATCCCATTCCCTGGCGATTAAAACAACCAGTTCAGGAAGAGATACAGAAAATGTTAAACTGGAATTCTATTGAACCGTCGAACAGCCCATATTGTTCTCCGTTGCTTGTTGTACCAAAGCCAGGAGGAAAAGTTCGATTGGTATTAGATGCAAGGGAAATTAACAAAATTATAGTACCTGTGCGCACACATCCAGAGAACATCGATGAGTTACTACAGAAATTTCAAGATGTATCCTATTTAACCAGTATTGATTTGAGAAGTTCATTCTGGAAGTCCAGTTAGACAAGGACTCGCGAAAATATACTGCTTTTATATGTGGAGGGAGAAGCTATCAGTTCAAGGTCGTTCCGTTTGGTCTCAATATCAGCTCTGGAGTTTTTATTTCTGCATTGGACTATGCCCTTGGACCAGAACTACGTAGTCGAATAACAATTTTTGTGGATGATCTATTAATTGCCTCTAAAACTTGGGAGGAACATGTACAACTTATTATGAGGATTTTTGCTGTGTTCAAACAAACTGGTATAACTGCAAATCCAAAAACAAAAAAAAAAAAAAAAAAACAAAAAAAAACCCAATTTTCTCTACAGAGAATTAAATTCTTAGGACATATGATTAATGCAAAAGGCATTCTTGCAACAGAAGCGAAGATTAGTGCGATAAAAAATTTTCCAACTCCAGGAAACAGAAGACAACTGAAAGGCTTTATAGGCTTGGCTTCATTTTTTTGTCGATTTATTAAAACTCAAGCAATGAACTCTGAAGCACTAAACTGGCTCCTGAGGAAAGATGTACCATGGCAATGGTCTAATGATTGTGAAAAGGCTTTTTGTAAAATTAAGGATCAACTGATAAATGCTCCGTTATTATACCACCCTGATATGAATGTCGGATTCTGTTTAGCCACTGATTCATCAGATGTGGGATTAGGATCTTGTTTATTTCAAATTAGGTACATCGATGGTGTAAAAACCTTTTGTCCAATTGCATTTGCTAGCAGAGTTTTATCCACCTGTGAAAGAGCATATACCACTACGGAATTGGAAGCTTTAGCAGTTATTTGGTCTTGGAAAAGGTTTAATTATTATGTATATGGCTCAAGGATAACAGTTTATTGTGACCACCAATCACTAGCCTTTTTACAAACTTGTAAGTTGCTGCATCCTCCCTTGTCAAGGTGGACGCTGGCGCTGCAAAAATATCAGTTTCAAATTATTCATGTAGCCAGAAAAGAAAATATTATAGCTGACGTATTGTCAAGATCTCCAGAAGGAATAACACCAGCAATGGATGTAAATAATAAGGCAGAATTTCCAGTGCTTCTTCTTCAAGAAAATAATTACAAGTTATATTATATTCATTTATGTAAGACAATGGCTCAGCTTCAGAAGAAGGATCGGCGATGGAATGCTATAATACGACAATTCAATCAACAAAATCCTACGGTCAATTTAGGATACTACCAGCTTGTGAATAATATTTTATTTTTTAAATCTAGGAAGACTGAGAATCCAAAGTGGTGTGTCTGCACACCAGAAGAATATGAAGAATGATTAATTTGGTTTACACATTTGACCTGGGGTCATGTTGGTGTTGTAAAGTGTGCTAATAAGATTAGACATTATTGTTACTTCCCAAATATAAGGCGAAAAGTGCACAAAGTCATACAGCAATGTGTTCTCTGTCAAAAGGCTAAGCCGGACAACAAGGGAAATAAAACTGCGCTTCACTCAATAATACCTGAAGCACCAAGATCACTTATAACATGTGATATTTGTGGACCACTTCCTAGAGCCAGAGGTGGTGTTAAGTACATTATTGGATTCTGTGATGTGCTTACAAAATATGTTAAACTATATCCCATAAAATCAGCAACTGCAAGAGCTGCCGCAGTAAAGTTTGTAAATGACTACATTCCTCATGGAGGGATTCCAAAATCTATAATCTCTGACAATACGAAGATATTTACTGGATATTTATGGAGAAAATTAGTATCACAACTAGGAATAAAACAGATATTTACATCTTGCTACCATCCACAAGTGAATTTAATTGAACAGGTTTTCCGAGAACTAAACAGATTCATGAGAAAGTACTGTCATGATAAACAAACTACCTGGATAAACTATTTGACCGAGTTTGATCAGATTTATAATAATTTACCACATAGTTCTACAAACTTTACCCCGAATGAACTGATGTTCAGAGATAACGAAAGAAACTTTTGGGTAGATAACTTGCCTAAACTCGAGGACACAAAAATGTCATGGGAAGAAAAAATTCGCAATGCTCTCATTAATATTACACAGAAAGCAAGACAGGGAAAGGAAATCCATGATAGAAACATCAAACGGATTCAGACTTTCAATATCGGACAGAAAATTCTTTTAAGAAGACCATCAGAAAATGGAAGCTAATTTATACAGGTCCATATATAATAGTTGATATACCGAATCCTGGTGCGTATTTATTAGCATATCTGGATTCTGGAAGAATAAAAGGATTATTTCCCCATGTAGACCTAAAGAGGTACTTTTAAGGAAAGTGTTTCAAATTAAATGAAAAGTCTGTATGAAGTATTTGGGTGTTGAAAAAATTGAAGTGCGAAGGACAGTATGCCTCAGCTACTGTGATAGGTTAAATGACAGCATGCCAAGCATCTGTGATAGTTTAATGAACAGTAAGCGACTGCTTCTGTGACAGTATAGGAATATATAGAAAAGTAAGTGGAACTGTAGCTATTGCTGCTGTGAAGACTTACGGGCTATCTGTCTACGCGGTGATCACCAAAGAAGCTTGTGCGTGTGAAATAATACACATTCAGGGAGTGTTAATCTCCAGTGATAATAAGTTTACTGAAACTATATGATCGAATACGGCGCTTGTGAGTGAAGTTAGTGTTTGTAAACTGACAGTTCACAGGAGAACAAATGAACCACGTTACGAAATTAGAATCGATAGCAACCATCCACAGACATAAAGACTCGCTGGTTTTTTTGGCGTGAGCTAAATTCTATTCAAGAGAATTTAATTAACTAGCTTAGTGTGTGGTTATAAAATTAGAGTTAATGAGAAAGTCCTTCATTGAATTTATAATAATGTGCCATTTTCCAATTGGATTTGTTTATTGTTATATTGCATTCATATATGTTCATGAGAAAATGCGGCAATTGGAGTACAAAAGAGAAAAAATTGATCATCAGTCACTACTAACAAAGATTAATTTCAGCTGGAGAGGTCATGCTGCAAGACTTAATTAAACATTCTCTTTCAGCAAAATTTCATTGTAATCATGTATGAATAAGATATAATTTTTTTTTAATTGTCTCAAATAATAAAGTTTTTAATATTCTGACATGCTATCCACATTCGTACTTGAAACCAAGTTAGGAAAGATTCAGATCTACTTCCACCTGGGGGGGGAAAAAAAAAAAAAAAAAAAAAAAAAAAAAACAGGATTAGAACCTTTCGGCTTACTCAAGAAGATGGATGAAATTATCCATGTTTTCAAAAATTGTTTTCCGATCTGGAGTTGTGATATTGTGCAACTACAGTATCGATTAAGACACCTAGGTGTGGAAAGTATAAGACGAATGGATTTTCCCATTCCTCAGGTGGAAGATTGGATGGATCAGGTCCATATTTGAGTTCAAAATGAATCTGGAGAAATTTGACTAACCCTTCTCTTCCAGGAATCTTTAATAGTTGACCATTCCTTAGACGAATTTCAATTGTTTCATGCCACAATCCTGAGTACCAGTTCCTGAGGTTCCTTCTGGTCTCTCAAATCCATTACGTCTCCTGTCCGGTACGCCACTGCGACGCCTGTCCTCCATGCCGTGTCCCATGTTCCTGTTCGATCAGTTTCACCGCAGTTCAGCAAGACATCGATGAAGAAAATTTTTCAGAAGATTGTAAAAATTTGCATGTGTAAAGATTTTTTTTTGGTTATGAGGCAGATTTTATCTTTCCTATGAATTCTAGAGTATCTCTCAAATTTCTAAATTATTCTGTCTTTCCTATCATCTATGATACCTAGTTGGGGTCTAAGCCTCCAGGTTTTCCGAGGTTTCCCTGTGAAGGTCAGTTCCTGAATAGGTAGACCTGATTAACAAATATATAAGTCCATCTTCCGTGGTTGTGTATGTGGGATGCGGGTATGCCCCAGTACACGTGAAAGCATTAACTAGGTATCTAGGTAACGAAGATCAGTGTTACCTATACCAAATCTCTTTCAGTTCTTGTAATCAAAAAATCTTACTAACTTCTTAAAATTTATAGGAACGTATGTTCCACAAATACTAACAAGTTAGCTAAGCCAATAGTTAGCTCGCAAAGTCGATACGTATCAACTTTGCTCGCTGCGAAGGGCGATGTAATGTCTCTTGCAGTGGTCTCTCCGCGATATTTTCAGAATTTTTATAAATTATATAACTCAGTACATACCTCGAAATATCTCTTCTTATCTTACCGATTCCTAAACTTTAATATACGATGATTATCAATGCAAAGTAATTTCAAGCCCCATTATTCCTTGGAGTGTCCATTTACTCCATGGAATAGCTTCTCTGCTATCTATGTTTTCTCTTATGAAAAGAATGAAGGAATTCTTGCTGATTAACCATGAAAGGAGGAGGATGTATATGTATGTATTGTTGAGCTAGTCGCCATCCTGATGAGATTCTGTATGAGAAGGAATTTAATACATGAACTAAACTAAAGTAAGTGTGTTCGCATATTATTTAACTGATTATTATTGACAGGTCCACTTACTACGCTGTGTTGCACGGGATCAGTGGGGAACGTCTGATTTACACTGGACAAACCTGCCGTTTTGTATGCTCAACATATCCAGTATAAATAAATAGGCTAACATGGTCTTACCACCAGATCTCTGGTCTTCCCCATGTGATCACCGAAAGTTAATAATTATTACAAATATGTTTTCAGGAGATCGACTGACAATTTTCGTCGCATCGAGACTTCGAAATTGCTTCACTGCCTTATGGAATTTAAGTTAAGCTCAATTTAATCAGGATAGAACAGTATTGAACTGTGTGAATTTGATAAGCCTGCTTTGTGAATGAAAATTCCCTTAATATACGCATGTTTTTACTATCCTGGTCAGTGAAGCTAAATCAGGCCGGTGAGAGAGAGGTTTTTTAAATTTTAGATCCCACAAAAAAAAATATTAAATGCCGATAAAATACAAATTTCAGTGAAGAAAGGAGCCAGGAGACAGTAGATATGTAGCATGAGATATGTTTTTTCAATGATGAATCCTTCTCGGGTTATCAGCCAAGTGGTGGCATCGTCTTGTCACAATGTTTTGTACCCATCATCTTCTGGCATATGTTTTTTCAGTATCACTGAATCAATACCAATGAACCTCGAGGTTCTTACTTGCTCAACATTTAAAATTATATACATCTACATATACGTTTCCCAAGTCATCTTGCAGTGTGTGGCAGATGTACATTGTGTTTCTATTATAGCAGTGAATAAGAATGGCTGCTGGTAAACTGTAAAATGCTCCAATTTATTTGCTTTTACCATCATGGCTATTAATGGCTATTATGTGAGACATATGTGGGTCGAATTTATTTTATTCCTATAATCTTCTTGGAATTTTATACTCTTAACAGTAAAACTCTACACAATGACCAACAGTTCTCTTCTAACATCCACCACTAGAGTTACTGAGCAACTCCACGATTCTCCTGTGCTGACTAAACAAATTGGTGACAAGATACACAAGTCTTTTAGAATCTTTTCTATCCACTCTTTTAATCCTACCCTGTAAGACTGATGAGCAATGCTCAAGAATCACATGAACAGAGATTCTGTAAAATACTTTCTTCATGGGTGAATTAAGTTTCCTTAGAATTCTTCCAATGAACTTTAGTTTGGCACTTGCATTTCCAGCAACTAGTGTTATGTGATAATTCCACCTTAAATCACTCTGTATGAAAGGTGGACCGATTTCTTTTATCTTTGCCAAGTTATTAGTTGGTCAGTTGAGTATGAAATTTGGGTGGCGAACATGACAAAATTTTAGTGTGTTTGGAGGAGATAAAAAAACTGGCCAGTTATGAGTAGGACTCACACTCTAAGGATTCCATACAAACTAAATTGTGTATATAGACAGTTCATCCATCCCGGGAATTGAGATTCTTGCCAACTTTTGCCTGTTATTGACACTGATACTGGCAAGATATCGGCCCCAGGAATTCTATGTTGGTAACAAATGGCAAAATAAATATTTTTTGTATAATACAACTACAAATTACTAATTCTTCAATTTTTTTCCCTTTACTTGTGCTGTGAACCATGATTCCAGAGAAATTTCATGATTCTATGTCAAAGGGATGTACCCTACAGGTTTTAATGAGTGAGTTTGCAAGTATCAAAATATGTGATACAAATGGCCGTATCTTTCAATTGCATTGACTTAGAAGCATCAAGTTTTTGCAGCACCAAGGGACCATAGACCTTAGCATGTGACATAAATTTCAACTCAATAACTCTACCTGTTCTTTGGAAAAACATGTCTTAACAGACAAATGAACAGACATTCAGTTGGATAACAAATAAAATTACTTCATGTGATATAATTACAAATTAACAATTTTCTGATGTTGCCTTTTTGTTGTACTGTGAAATCTTGATTGCTGCCAAATTTCATGATTCTAGGTCAATGAGAAGTACTCTATGGTTTTAATGAGCAAGTTTTCAAGTGTCAAAATATGCAACATAAATAGCCATATCTTTTGATTGCATTGCCAAGGAACCATGGACCTAACGATGTGGCATAAATTTCAACTTGATACATCTACCCATTACTGAGAAAAAGGGTTTTTTACAGTCAGAGAGACAGGCAAACAGACAACAAAGTGGTCCTATAAGAGTTCTATTTTTACCGATTGAGGTATGGAACCGGAAAAATGTCACAGGTGGAATATTCCCCTGTTAGTGCATACATCAAGGTTTTGATATTAGTGGCGATTAGAGATGGTGTTCACAGTGTTGTGTGATTAATATTGTATTAGATATGTTGCTGAAAATGCCGTTCATTTGTGTATATGCACAACTGGCATTTGCATGCTAATGATTATCTAACAAGCTGAAAACAGCAAGATATTTCACAAATAATGTCTTAAGCTTCAGCCAAAACAGAAAACCAGGTCTTCTGCAGCATCTATTGGTGTCTTGTACTCCAAAAGCCTGATCCCTCCCCACAAAAAGATATCCACTGTAGAAGGCGTTGACATCATCAAGCATTAAGTATTGACATTAAGCTTTATATTCATAAAATAAGTGAATACACAAGGAAACACAGATCAAAAGTTGGGAAACAGTAGAAAAAATATCACTTGCAGAGTCTCCATTATGTGAGGAAACAAATTCTCAGACAAAAGTCGTTAACAGCAGTTAAAAAAAAAAAAAAAATCTGATGAAGATCCATAGGTGACATCCAGGAAGCACATAGTTACAGAGAGACCAATCCAGTTGATACTAGTGGCAAACAGTTTGGCAAAGTGTTTCTATACTTTGCAGCACACTGCAACTGGACATGCCCACCACACAGTGCGAGGCTTATGCTGCTGTGGTCACTTGCCTGCAATGCAACATCCCCCTGGTGAGTGCTCATCCCCAACCTCATGAATGTCTCTGATGTTTTAGTATCAACACTAGTACCAGACACTAAGAGGGAAGATGAATAACATGCTCTCTCAGAGCCTTTCTACTGAAGCATTCTTGCAGTGCCAAGTACACTGAGCTGGGGCATAATAGAAGTAGTAGCAGTGAGGCATGTATGGCAGCAGTAACAGCTTGGACATATGTGGTTAATGGGACTGCTGATGAGCAGTACTACAAGCTGCTCACTAAAAGTGTAACTTTGTTTTTTGTGCTTTTTCCACTGGGGCTGAGCAGCGTGATAGAATAGCTAAGGGACTAGGCTAACATTCCAAATGACATGGGGTTAAAATCTTCATCTGGCCATCCAAATTTAAATTTTATTAAACTGATTTAGGTGAAAGACAGGACAGTCCCTTTTAAATGAACAAGGATGATTTCCTTTGACATTCCTGCCCAATCTTACCTTGTACTCCACTTATAATCTTGTTGACAACAATACTATGTTAATCTTTTAAGTGAAGACTGTAACCTTGGAGTGGAGTTTTTAAGATTGGTTTAAAATCAGTCTCTTCACCTCCAATAGGAGCTTCAGTTCTTTCATGTAAATTCTGAAGTAATTTATACTTCACTGTATGTTTTTCATTCTTTTAACATTCCATGTCAACAGGCAAAGAAGAATCAATGCTGGAAGCCAATGACTTCAGCATTGGGTACTAATGTGACAAGATGAGACACGACAGGAAGTGTAATGATGTAATGAAGAACAAAGAGCTTGATTCTTCCATTAACCCTTTCACGCTGGCATTGTTTTAGTCGAGTCGTGCTCATGCACACTGTACAGTAAACTCCTTCCTATCCCCTGCCATGGGCTTTCTCTGTCCCTGCTTTCACACTCACAGTTTAATTACAATGGTAAGACATTATTTTAAATGCTTATTTGGGAAAATATTTCTATATATTCAAATTTTCGATCTTCATTTTGGATAAAAAGGTTGTTCTGGATCTTTTAGACAATTTGTGTAATTTTTTTGTATCTTCTATTAGATTCACAGTTTCGGACGCAGCAATGGTGGGGTGGATGCTTCATTATTTGAAACATGTGTTTAATGTTATTTCTGATACTATTATGACAAAGGTAGTCACTACTCACCATATAGCAGAGATGCTGAGTTGCACATAGGCACGACAAAGCTTTCAGCCAAATAGCCCTTCATCAGAATTAGATGACACACATAAGTACACACACACACACACACACACACACACACACACACACACACACACACACACATGTGCGCAAACACAACTCTCACACATGACCACTGTCTGTGGTTGCCAAGGCCAGGCTTGCCATCTCCATTACATGGTGAGTAGCAACTATCCTTTTCATAATATTGTCATTATTCCATCCTGGATTTCCATTGTTTAAAGTTATTTTTGTTTACACGTGTACATTAATGTTCATTTACATTTGGTTTACATTATATTACGTCAATTTCATCTCTGTTACATTAAAAAAATTCTTCAGTTTATGATAAATTGTGAAGCACGGAAAGGCGCACAGTGTTGTATTGCATTCCTTACAACACATCTAAGTGAGGAGCTCACCACATCAGTAAAGAGCTGAAACAAGGCAGGAAATCAGTAGTGCAACAGAAGCTGAAACTACACTTTAAAACTGATTGCAACTGTTATCTAGTGAGTCTACTGCTAACTCTACAGTCCTCCAACACAGCTGCTAAATGCTGGAAAGGTCAAAATGTCCACAGAAGTAGAGTTAGTGAAGCACATAGATACCAGAAGAGACAGAACTGCTACAGCTGAGTGGCACAGGTCCCTCTCGAGTTCTGCAGCAGTTCACCGGCTGAGCAGCACAGTCCCTCCTGATTTCTACAGAAGTTCACTGGTGCAAAAGGGTTAGTGGTGTTCTGTTTCTGTTTTCTTTGTTTTGGAGGAAATTATATAGTGAATCTCACTGAAGATACTGCTGTTATAAATTTTGTGTTGTATTGCACGTTCACCTCATCTGCATCTTCAGGCTTTACCTTGGGCATGATCGCAGATTCAGTGGCTGTCCTCCTGTACAGGTTTTATAAATACATACTCAGGTACAAGTGGGACCTATTTCCTACAAGCTACAGTATTTGAAACATTCTTTTCTACATAATTGAAAATTCTAAAACTTAAGATAACTGTTAGGATGTTTTAAATGATGTAGCTCGTGTCGCCTTCAGCTGCTTCACTCCCCTAAGGTAGGGTGTGTATTTCATCACCTAGATTCCTTGAACTTTTTCTTCCTCAGCAAAGATTGAGTAATCGCCTGCTCTAATATGAATGATTATGCTGACACATTTATCAGGGACATAAAAGGGGTGCCATGCCACACTTCACACAAGTCGCTATGCCCACATAATACAAAAGGAGTGTGCCCAAACTGCTGGAACCTGTAACATTTCTTTGTATTTATAATGTATGGGTGTATCTTGAGGCACAGAAAAAATAATTTCATATATTCAGGTAACACAAGAAATAAAAAGTAAAAGTGATGTCTTTTTCAGTTTACCGTTTGTCTTTCTCATCGATAAATATAAAGGGCATTAAAAACTTTTGCACAGTCGTATAAATTTTTTTTCTTATTTTTTGCAGGAGGAGAATGAAATTTTTTGTGAATATACTTGCAACATTTAGCTATACATTGAACCTACTCAATGTAGTCTCCATCAGCTGGCCCAATGTTCTTTCCATGATGTAAATCCACTTTGGTGAAATTCTAGGGATTGACTTTTACACCATCACTTGACACAGAAAATAAGGTCTTTTTCACTATCAAATGTTTCATCGTGTAGGTGGACCTTTAGATGACCAAAGAGGTAAAAATCAGACGAAGTCAAGTCCGGACTGTAGGGAGGATGAGGAACAATTTTCCAACCCATTTTTCTGATTTTCTCTTGCGTCATATGGGCAGTATAGGGTTTGGCATTGTCATGGTGTAGTCTGACAAGCTGACCCTGAAGCTGTGGTCTTGTCCAATGACAAACAGTAATGGTCCTGGTTAATTGTGGAGTCAGGTTCCAAAAAGTCAATGAGAATGAAACTACACTGATCTCAGAAGAAGGAGGCCACCATCTTTCGGCCTGCTGTTCATGAAAGTCTCAGTTTCTTCTTCCAAGGGCCAGTCCATGAATTGGGTTTTGCTCTCAGTTTGGACAAAAACAACCATGTTTCATCCTGGATAATGACACCGTCAAAACACTGTTTCCACTCTTCAGTAAAGTTCTTCACGAGACCCTCGCACACATTCTTCCTCATCGTTTTCATTTCTCTTGTCAATAATCTAGGCACCCAATCTGAACAGATTTTTCTGTACCCTAGTGACTGTACCAGTGATACCACACTACCCAGTGACAAATGAGTCATTTTAGCAAGCTGTCATGTCATCACACATGTCATTTTGGATGATTTGATCAATGGTCTCCTTATTCACATCACTCACTGCCATCGATGGTCTATTGCATCGTGGATTGTCCAGTAGAGAGAAATCACCTTCTTCAAACCTCTGTAACCACCGTTGGATACTGCTGCGATCCACTGTGTCCTCCCCACAAACAGGGAGCAACTTCCTGTGAATCAATGAGCAAAGTGATCGCCGGTCTTGAAGAGGAACTCCCTCACCATCCGTTGTTGCAATCTGACATCTACTTCACGGTCCATTATGGCTCACTTGTAAATAAAAGAGAATACTTTTATATACCAACTTGGAACATTTAGCTATAAGTATGTTCACAAAAAATTTCATTTTCGTCCTGCAAAAAAAAAAAAAAAAAAAAAAAAAAAATATATATATATATATATATATATATATATATATATATATAGAGACGACTGTGCAAAACTTTTTGAACACCCTTTGTATACCTCATTTTGACTTCTTTAGGAGTTCAGAAGTTATCATGGCTTCAGCTACACACCCTATCACACGAGTTATTATCAAATGTTTTCTAAGAGCATTACTTTTAAGAAGATTACTGACCTTACGAAAAGCTCTTGAGTTACCTTTTTTATTAGATACAAAAATCTTTTAACACAATGGGAATGTCTTGTTACTTTAGTTCAACTTACCGGCTACCCTCTTGGTTTCTCTTAAGGGATCACTAGGTCCAACAGAATCACTTGGAGTGTTTTAGAATTGATCAACAGGTTCCATATTTTTCTTGTGAACTATAAAGAGTGCTGAGTCAAAGTTCAATGGTTGGGTAGAAAGCTAACACACAAGTCAAGCTGGATTCAATCAGGGTAAAAACTGAGTAAGTGAGGTAAATTTTTTAAAAATACAATTGCTACTGTCACTCATAACCTTTCAGCCAGCAAGTCCTTTGTCGAAAATAGTGCGCGCACCCCCCCCCCTCCCCCCACGACACACACACACACACACACACACACACACACAACAGCAGTCTCTGGCAACTGGAGACACACTCATAATTAATTATTACTCATAATTATTACAGACACATCAAGTCTCTGCTTTTGAAAGACCTACAAATACTTTCTTTTCAGGGTATGTGTCTGATGAATAACAATGGTACATCTGCAGTACTGTTGCAACTACTCTGGCACACTTATGGAGAGGGTGTTTACAGGCTCCTATACAACTGGGAATATGGTGCTTTTGTGGATGACTAACAAGTGAGGTAGCTGCAGCTAAGTGAGTAACTTTCTGAATTCTCTCTGTATACAACTCAGCTGATACTCTCCGTAAAACAGTTTAACAATACAACTGCTGAGTAACTGGAAGCTTACCGTTTCAAGAGATTCAAGTTTGATAAACGCTTTAGAACAAACTCCAAATGCCTTATTTGCACTGCTGGCCAATGCAAGTATGCAATATACATCCTCAGATTCAAGTATATCTTCATATTCACGTAGATGGAGGGCAGTTTTCATTGCAGCTTCAAAATTGCCTGTAAAAATAGAGGTATCAAATCTTAATAGCTTCCAAAAAGTTTGGATTCTCAAGCAGAACTATGGCACATAAATTATCTCATACATCTACTGTATTGTGAGATCTAAAGAACATTGATTTATTACATTATTTATCACACAACAACTGCAAGATTAAATATAACTGAAACATGAACTAATAAAAGCTATACTGCAAAAGTATTCGGAACATCATTTGATACTCCACAATATTCAAGTAATGACATTATTTTGTACCAGAAATTGCAATACTGGAATAAGAAAACCATTTACAAGATTTCACAGTAATTTCATACATGATATTCTTTTGTGTGTGAAATTACTGTGAAATATTGTAAATGGTTTCCTTATTCTTATATCACAAGGCAATATCTACCAGAGGCAGAATGTAAAATTTCACCTAAACCAAAGAACTGTTGAGGAGGTGAGCTGTGCCCATCATGTAAATAAATGATAGCTGTTGTTAAAATAGTGCAGTTTCTGTTTTTTCTCATGCAGCTTTTGTTTACAGGGTATTGGTTACTAATATAGCCTTTTTTCACCCTGTTGTGCAATTTAACACAATATACCCAAGCTGACTACATCATACTGGTGTTGCAGCTTAGCTTGTCTGGGGTGAATGCTTGTATTGGGTGAATTCACTGCGAGGGGACAGGAGGGGTAGAGGGGAGAAGGTAAGGATGGAAGGTATGCTGGCTAAGGGCTGGGAGGGAGAGCCAGCAAGGGAATGGGAAATGAATGCAGCACTCATTAGCTCACCCTGAAGAAGACATGAGGAGTTGTGTGTGGCATGCAGTAGAGAGTAGATTGGGAGGGTGAGCTGGAATAGAAGAAGAAGGGAACTGCAGAGATGATGTGTGTGTGCAATGAATTATGTGGAGTTGGGTATGGGGCAAGTGCCAGAAGAGACTGAGGTCATGAGGATTGTGGGTTCAAGAGATGTGGTGTAAGGATAATTCCTGTCTACATAATTCAGAGAAGCTAGGAGCTGGTCCCAGGAGAAGGGTCTATAGGACTCGGGTTACAAAGCAGCAAAGCACCCATTGATGTCGAGCAGTTTTGCTCAGCGCCCTGTTCTGCCACCAGGTGGGCAACTGTGTTCTTGACCATAGTTTTTAGTGGTGGTCTTTCATTTTGGTGAACCCTTGGTTTGTGCTCATACCCACATTAAGGCTGGGCAAAAGTTAAAGTGAAACTGGTATATGAAATGACTGTTTCCACGTACAGCCCTGCCTCTAATAGTGAAAGATATGCCTGTGACTGGAATGGAATAAGATGAGCTGGGTGGGAGCACTAGACAGCTCTAGCACCTGGGTCTTTCATATGATTCATGTGACATGGGGTTGGGAGTATATGTGGCATAAGGATATTGTTTTTATAGCAGAATACCACTGAGAGAAGTGACAAGAATTGTGGTTAAGATCTTTCTCATTTCTGGGCATGATGATAGTTGCAGAAGCCTTGGCAAAAGACGTGGTTAAATTTTTGTAGCCCTGGATGCTACTGGATAGCAAATGTGGCACTGTCTTGCATCTAGCAAGTGGGAGAGGTTTGAGGATTGGTGGTAAGCGTGAATCTGACCAAGTACAGCTTTAGTTCCACTACTCAAACTTAAATTCGCAACTTTTTGGCGTTAATCATAATAGTGTTTAATTAATTACACTGTGGAGGCAATTAACTGGATGATAATTTAATATGTCTCATTAATTTTGTGGATCATTTTAATGTACCGACACAGTCATGACAAGTATCAGGCTGGTTCCTAATTTCCACCTTTTCTACACAAGAAACAAATAGGTAAAACATACATACAGGCATGCGTGCCATAATACATGAAGGTTCACACAGGTTACAATATATGTAAGTACACAGTGGAAACTGCTAAAAAAAAAAAAGAGAGAGAGAGAGAGAGAGAGAGAGAGAGAGAGAGAGAGAGAGAGAGAGAGAGAGAGAGAGATTTGTGGAAAATGTTTGGTAATATGCACTGGAAACTGGTAATCATGAAAAGGTGATACTTACTCTATTAGTATCTGAGACCTTTGACAAGACAAATCAATAGACATTGATTATCTATCACATACTTTATCACACACTTTCACAATGATTTTTGTATCTTTGTCAGATCTGCGTTTGGAACGCAGATTTACTGCAAACTTCATACACTTGTAGTACTCCATGAGGACAACAAAATGTGCAAGCAGTAGCACGCACTTCTCAAGCGTTATTGAGAAAATCGCAAGATAATTTCAGTCATCAAATATGTACATGTGCGTGGCCGCTATTATCATGAAGCACCGGCATCTGAGTGGGTAGCATCCAAGCCCAGTAATCGTAGGTCGTTGGTCACTAGATTGAGTCCCGTTCATCACCCCCCCCCCCCCCCCCCCAACACAGTCATATTCTTTAGTATTTATATTACAATTAACAATTAATATAACGGGAAAAATACGTGTAATCAGATGAACTTTTATTAAATTTACAATGTTATTTGACAGTCTACAAATTTTTATTATCACAAATAACATAATATTCATAACTACAGACTAGTAACCGACCAACGGGGCCAGGCTCAAAACGGGGTGGAATGGGGATCATTCAATGGTTAACTCGCATAGCAGTGAGACCTTGCTTATGCAGCAGGAAGAAATAACGCACGTGCGAATTGTTCATGAAGTATAAAACCTTACATCGTGACTAGAAAAATGGAAGTGACACCCAGTTCGTCGAGAACTGTGGTGAGGAATGTCATGAATATTCAATCCATAGTGCAGTTGCGAAACATTGTTTGAAAGATGCGTTTGTACATTCTGAGAGTCTTCTTCAAGAAGCGGACATCATCTATACAGAAGCATCAGCAACGATTTCTGCTGATGCAATGGTGATTGGAGAAGAACTGTATCGGGCTACCGTGGAAATGTTAGGAGAAAAAATACTCATCACTGATGAGGACCTTATTCATTTTGATGAAGTAGACAAAGGAGATCAATTCCGTGAAGTTGAAGAAAATTCATCTGACGATGGAGATTATGAGCCAGCAGAAAAGGCATCAAAAGGCGATTATGTTCCGTTGGAGACCAAAATAAAAGTTGTTAAACTGGCAAAAGAACACCCCAAATGGAGTCTTCGAACTCTCCAGATAAAAAGGTCTAGAAGTTTGACAAGAAAAGATGATTTGAAGAGATGGGAAGAAAACATAAAACCTGGAGGATCAACGATTGATAAATATTCGGTAATTGATTTGTGGACCTCGTGGAGTCTCACCAAAATTATCAGCAAGTAAGTGTTCATTTTCATCACTCTACATCTAATTTGCTATATCTTCAACAACCTCATTCGAAGAAATAATTATATTAATAAAATGAAACTTTGATTTTACTTTTCAGGTAACAACCAGAAGCCTACAGCAGTGAACCCTGGCTGCCGCAGGCCAATTGCAATCGGAGGACTTCATCTTCAAAGCATCGCTTTCATGGATAAAAAAATTCAAACTACGGCACAGAATTCGGCAGAGAAGATCATGCAGTATGTGAGTTTTGAGGGAATGTGTATCTGCGGAAGAAACGCTTGAAGCTGTGAGAAAGTTTCAATTGCAGACGAGGGCAGTCATCCGGAATTTAAAAAAAAAAAAAAAAAAAAAAAAAAAAAAAAAAAAAAAAAAAAAAAAAAAAAGAGAAAGTTAAAAATAAATAAAAAAAATTGTTATCAATACAGACCAGACAGGTTGTCAGTACCAGTTCATATACAACAGAACTCTCACCGAAAGAAATTCGAAGACCGTGTTTGTCAGAAGGCGCAATATGAATAAGGTGACACACTCGTACACGCAAAATATACGATAACATTGTGTGGCGAACTATTTCCACATGTGTTTCTTTGTTTGCTAGAAGCCACAGGGAACTTTGGACCAAAGGTTCTAGAACATCGTTGACAAATTAATGAAAGGTCTTCCGAATGTCGTTGTAATGAGTTCGAAATCTGGGAACCTTACCACGCAATTATATGTTAATTTTTCTTTAGTGTCATGCTTCCCTACATGAAGAAAGAAAAATTCTTATTAATAATAGATTCTGGGGGGGGGGGGGGGGGGGGGGGGGGGTCAGACGAATCCTGGTTTGTACAGCGAAATTTTCACCGATGACGAATCACTTGGAACATGTACGGTTAATGTCGTACCTCTGAAATGCATGCCAATTTGCCAACCGTGTGATGTTTATTTCTACAGGCAAGTTAAACATTTCATTAAACATCTTCAAAATTGTTCTTATTTAATTGACAGAGAACGAGAAATTGCTTCTCATGTAGACACTATTAAAATACTCTCAATACTGCATGACCAATTATCAGCGCCGATATTCAAGGAAATGCTGTGTTATGCATGGTTTGCTTCCAAATTATCAGATGAAAGAGAGGTTTTTAAAAATGTTAGTGAGGTTTATTTTTCCATGGAAAACCTGAAAAGACCTTGTGTAGAAACGTAGTGTTTATTCAATGCAGCTGGTGCTGTTTAACTTTATGTTTTCTATGTTTTTACGAGAAATACCATCCTGAAACTTGTACTCGTAATGTTGAAAGCGATGATTAGTTGTACATCTTTTGAAAGCTGTCTGTGGCAGTCAAAACTTGCAGGTAACAAGTAGTCTCGGGTTCCTTCCAGGTATAAGGGATTTCTCAAATCACGGACAAGCAAACATTTTCAATATCACTTTATGCTTTTATATGGTTTATATGGTGTGGAGACCTGGACACTGAGGAAGGAAGATAAAAGAAGATTGGAGATGTGGATATGGAGAAGACTGGAAAAAGTGAAATGGGAAGACTGAGTAAGGAATGAAGAAGTGTTAAGAAGGGTTGGAGGAGAAAGAAACATGCTGAAAGTCATCAGAAAGAGAAAACAGAACTGGATTGGACATTGTTTGAGGAGGGACTGTTATTGAAGGAAGGAATAGAAGGAATGGTGGAGGGAAAAAGGGGAAGAGGAAGAAGAAGATATCAAATGCTGGACAATATCAAAGGAGACAATATTCAAAAATGAAAAGACTGGCTATGGACAGACAAAAGTGGAAGAGCTTAACCCATGACAAGACCTACCGTAAGGCAGAATACCATACTACTACTACTACTACTACTACTACTACTTATGCGTCAGGTCCTTTACTAGTCGGTAGTTATGAATATTATATTATTTGTGATAACAAAAATTTCTAGACTGCCAAATAACATTGTAAATTTAATAAAAGTTCATCTGATTACATGTATTTTTCCCATTATATCAATTGTAATATAAATACAAAAGAATATGACTGTAAAGAAGAAGAAGAAGAAGAAGAAGAAGAAGAAGTGACGAATGGGACTCAATACAACGACCTAGGATTACGGGCTTGGGCGGCTAACCACTCAGCTGCCACCGCTTTATGATAATAAAGGCCACGCACAGGTACATATTTGATGACTGAAATTATCTTGTGATTTTCTCAATAACGCTTGAGATGTACGCACTACTCCTTACACATTTTGTTGTCCTTACGGAGTACTAATAGTGTACAAAGTTTGCAGTAAATCCGCATTCCAAACGCCATGGCCTCCCTTTGTGAGTGATGTTAAGTTGCCTGTGATTGAAATTACATTGTAAATAGTAGCTATGTTCATAGCTACCCACTGAGCTGAACCTTCCATGACATAATGGTAAAAACGCACCTACAATTGTAATAAACAAAGGCTATCTGGAAAATAATACTGGAACAGTCAAAATAAATTTATCAGAAGATTATCATCTTGTAAGGATATGATAAATATAAAACAGTTGACTGTTTGTAATGAAATTTTACTTTTACCATGTTTCGATACTGATTATGGGTGTCTTCATCCATAATTATCTAGAAAGATCATAAATAAATAGCAATATAGATAAAAATAGGAATAAACAGTTTTCATTCTGAACAGATTTATAAGAAAGTTGTACTCATTGTTGCACCTAACAGACAAATTTAAGAGCAATAATACTTGTCACATAACAATACTTCTTTAAGAAGTTAATTTTAAAACCACATAGAATTAAAGTCACTGAAACTGACATAAGCTGCTAACTGCCAGTAAAATTATAGCTACATCGTGTAGCACAGTACACGTTGCTAAGGGCTGCTATAGGAAATAGTCACTGGAGGTGATATCAGACTAAGAGGTTCCCATGCTGAAGCTGCCACAATGTGGACATGAAACAAGTCATGCCATCTAATTGCTACCAGCTGCTTTATTTATGAAAAATATTTTAAACAGCACATAAGTGTTTATCTCGTGTATCAGTAGCCAGTAGTATGCCCAATGGAAGATTATACAAGACAATGCAACAGCAAATATTACATACATTTCTGTATGAAACAAATACAATGTAATAAATGAAAAAGTTGTGACAAAGTCTCTCTACATAAAATTCTGCCCCCTGAGATTGCAATGACCTCCTTAAAACGGTATCTTGAAATTCTTCATCAGGAGCCAAGTCCCTTTCTTTGAGCTTGAAGAGGTGAAAATCATTTGGAGCAAAGTTTTGGCTGCAAGGTGATTGTTCAAAACATCCCATTTTTACTGATGCCACAATTCTTGTGTTTGTTACGCAGATCGGGGCCAAAGATTGTGAGGCAAAAAAATGACAGCGCATCATTTGTTTTGAACTGCTACTGCCTCATAGTATGATTCACAACCAATTATCATTCCATATTTCACTAAATTCACAAACAAGACTCCTTCAACATTCCATAAATTTTTTGTAGCAATTTCATTTCTGACTGACAGAGTTTGGCTTGCCATTTTCTAGGGTTGCAGTGGTCTTGTTGAAGTCACTCTTAAGGGTAAGGTTTGTAATGGAAATGAAAGTAGCATATAATACAGATAAGATCACCACGATGGAATGACCACATCTTCTCAGACTTGATGTCTATGTTGTGAAGAAAAGTCTTTCCATCATCACAGAGGAAATGACACTAATAATACATGTCTGATAAAACAAGGTGCATACTGATGGACTAAAAAGGCCTTGAAAATTAGGAAAGTTGACCCTCTGTAATGTAACTGTTCAAGGAGGAAGAGGAGGAGGGGGAAGAAAAAGAAGAAGTTGTAATTACTAGTTCTAATTGAGTTAACACACAAATCTACTTCTGATTAATGTTTTAAGAGTATGGAAATACAGTAAAATATCAAATGATTAGATTTCACCACTAGCTTATAATACATAAAATTCTCATATTCATATTAAATTTCAAATCCTTCACTGTAGAAAGTTTCTTACCTTCATACAACTGTTTCTGAGCAAGCATAAAAAAGTGATAAGCTTCTGCACCTTTCCATGCATTGTCAACATGTTTGGTATCTAGATCAGAATCTGTATCACTATTGAGCAAGCCCATCAATGCTGTGCTTCGGCCACCTAAACGGTGATAAGAAAATATCAGTATCTAATATCTAATTTAATTTACATATTGTACACTGTAGCAATAGTTGCAACAGCAAGGCAATGAACATTAATTATACATAGGTGGTTTCCTGGTAATCTCAGCTGTCACTCTTTCACATCTAGTTCAGTCTGTAAGTTACTATTTAAAAATAACATAATCATTTCAGTAACAGACACAAAATAAAAATATTTCCCTGAAAAGTTCAAACATTGTATTTCAAGCAACTGTAAGTTGAATCAACGTGGGCTGTAATCAAATTAGCAGGCAGTTTGGAACATCAGTCACTCTGCATGGAACTTTTTGACAGGCACCACTGATTTAACTGGTCACTAGCAGTCGTTCTCTTCCTACCTCAAGTACAGAACACACACACACACACACACACACACACACACACACACACACACACACGCACAAAAAAAAAAACAAAAAAAACGCTGCAAACAAAGTTTATGCAAACATACAGATAGGTGGCTCCCGTCAACCTTCCTCAATGATGTTCTCATACAGGTTACAGGTTATGTTAACACAAATCCCAGAAACAATCGATTTCAAAGACATGATGCATGAACAAATCAACAAAATCAAGTTCATATTGTGATAAAATGAGAAAAGATGCAGCTGCATAATGGTGGTTTATTATTATTTATAGTCTGTGAGATGTAGTGTGACCCATGATATCAGCATGTGCAGTATCCCATACGTGTTCTGTGTAGTGGAGGGAGGAGCTGGCTCAGACTTGCAGTGACTGCCTCATGTTCCCATTGCCCACCTGACTATCTGGACAACGTTGGGTAAATTGTGTCTGCAAATTGATGAAGTACAAGTCTGTTTTAAACTATGCTATTCATGTGAAAATTGTTGAATCATCTGCTACTGATGATATACATATGTGATACTGATGATATGATGTGCATACTCTGAAATGCTGTTATTGCGGCCCTCCTTGCTCTGTTTTGGTTTTTGAGTGTCACCATTCGCAGTCTACAATTTGCTACTACCACTGAGGTTAATCAGTCTTGCACAATTCTGCTTCATTTTATCGCCTCATTCCATCCTTGTTCCATCGCCCCACATCCTTACCCCTACCAAACTGCCATATTACTTTCTTCTCTCCTATACACACATATAAGCAGTCAGTTTATGTTCAATTTTTTTTCCTGTGGATAAAACATCCAACTCCACTGTGATAGGGCACAATTATTATTACAGATACACCCACCCTGTCCCAAGAGATACACACCACACACACAAAGTGTGCACACATATATTTCACAAAATTCTGATCTGTTTTAGAAAATGAAGAATCATTTGTAGGAGATAAAGACATAATTTATAGAGAAAACAGTAAAAGACAAAGTAGTCATCAGTATGACCATGGCACATTTTTGTCATTGAGTAATTCCCACACTCATTTTATACAACCAAAAGCTTCTTTCTGACTTTAGTAACAAGCCTGGAAAATTAAAGTATTACGCTGGAACAACACACATTCCCTTCCTTTCCTCTATGTTTACCCAATCAACACTCTTTTTTTCTTTAAGATTTTTCTTTCTTGCTAAACCATGTGTTTTATCATTCAATGAAAGATAATATATCAATGTGCACATCTGCATACTAAATTAATTTTTTTCGACTAATGACCTTTACTTAATAGAGCACCACAGTCATACCGAATTTTTTAAAAGAAATTTCTGTGATTTGACTGTCAATTGTTCATTTACTTAACAGAATCATGATTTTGGCTTTATAGCCACCCTCAAGTACACAATGAACTGAAAATATTAATGTGTACATATCATACACTGCTGGGCATAGGAACAAGTGTTTATCACATATTTAAAAACATTACTTACATATTAAAATTTGTATGACCTGTTTTTGACATGGCATCATCAAAAGAATATGTTTCTAGATTTACACACCAGTTGTCGTACTGTATTACAGGATATGTGTACATATCGAAGGCACATAATATGGCTGATATTGTGCACAGTGAAAAACATTTAACACAAAGTATGGTGTATTTCACAGGCAATGTATTCCTGTGACCTGGATTAGTCACTTCTGCTCACCAACTGACGTAAACATCTGTCAATACAGCGGCAGAGATAATAACAAAGTAGCACCACTGTGCGAGCCAAATGATCTTTGCTTTATCAAAGGTATTACGAGGAAGGGGGGCAGTGGGTACTTATCTAGCGATGCTCAAGTACATAGGCTAGTATACTAATGTACCATCCCCCCCTCCTCCACCCACCCTGTCCTCTCCTCCAACTCCAATTACCCCTCCCCCTTCTCCAAACCCTAAAGTACTTTCTTAGGCTGCTGGCTTATGTACCCCATATAGATGTAATTTAAGGACCATATTACCTTATAGTGACATCACTGAACTATGATTTTCTTTTAGTTTTGCACAATAGCTTAAGTTAGTCTTCATGTAGAAGTATCTACCATCTATGTCTTATATGACTTTTCAACAACAGATGGTAATTTTACAATTTTAACAACTCCCAGTAATTTTTGATTATTATCTGTAAAAGGAATGTATGTCACCTTGAAAAAAGTGTATAGAACCTATTATGTTTGGTTGAGATATTCACATGCTTTAAGTAGTATGGCTACAAAAATATTTACTTAATAATATTCATGTAATATTGCAGTGTATGGTCTGGGTACATAATATAGCATATTGATGTACTATGTTAGAAATGTATACAGAACCTATTACATTTGGTTCAGGAATTCATATGCTATAAGTAACAGAAGTACATCAATATGAATTTAACAGACATTCATGTGATACTGAAGTGTATGGTAAGGTATATAATATAGCTCACAGACATACCATGCTCTGCTTACCCTGCACCCCTAACTCCCCTATGCACACCCCCAAATCTATTCCATCTCTCAGCCACCCCAACACGTCCCACTTATCTTCACCTATCCTCTTCTCCGCTCTCTCCACACTCTATTACCCCCTTGCCACCCCCAGCTACCTTTGTTCTCACTCTACTGAATAGTCATATGATGTAGTGGGGACTTCCATACTTCAGTAATGTGTAGAGAATGTCCATGAATAGTTCTGACTCAGGATCTTTCAGTTTATGAGTTCTGTGGCAGACCCAACACTTCACATGGATCATAGAAGTTATTGCACAGGCACGACATCTATTATGTAAGTCTCCATAAATCAGTGAATTACAATTTTATAATACTGCACCCATGCAATGGTTGAAGATCAAAATTTTACTGTGCATCTAAAATGATTATATTTACACTCTGAGTTTAGAATATTACAATGTACACCAGCAAGAACCTGGTATACGTGTGTGTTACAAGGACATGTTAAGCATTATCTAAATATATATATCCACTTTCTCTTTCCTAGTAATATGTCTGGTTAAGTGAAGATCATGTGGCTCACACAGTTGTGCCACTTTTTTATGATCTCTGCCACTGAATTGACTTATGTTAACATCAGCTGAAGAACAGTAGTGACTAATGCAGGTCATAGGACTACAGCAGCTATTAAATATGCCATACTGTGTGTTAGTGGTTTTTCACTGTGCAAAAGTCAGCTATATTATGTATCTTCAATATGTGGTCATATCCTGTAATATGACAACTGGTCTATAAAACCAGAAATATGTTGTTTCGATGACAGCATCTCACACACAGATCAGACACATAAGTAATGTTTTCAAATACATAACTGCTTGTTCCTATGACCAGCATGTTATGTATACTTTATTAATTTTGAGTTCAACACACTCCTGAGAATGGGTTTAGAGCCGAAACCACGATTGCGCAAAATGGATGAACAATTAAGTCAATTGGCTAACTTTTCTTTTAAAAAATAATTTTTTCTTCTTAATTTCCTCATTTTGCACAATTTTTCTCTGATCTTGGAGATCTTCAGTTCTAATTTGCCAAAGTGATGTACAGTACACCCATTAGTTAAAAAATCATTCCAGTCCTGTCCACACGCCTACACTATGGAACATTTTATTTGTGTCAAGCAAGGTAGCATTCCAACTTTTTTCACTAGTATCATTTGCTAGTTATGTCCAACTGACATGGTTCCATTGCTAGGGACTGATCCCATTAATAAAATATTAAAACTAATATGTAAGTAATCAAACTGTCTCACACTGAAATACAATAAAGAAAAACTTATGAAAAACTACACATCATATTTTAAAGAAGTTCTAAAAACCAGGAAATGTACCTGTGGATCCAATAGCTTTTTGCTTTAATAACTGCTGATGTTCTTCAACTAACAAGGCAGCCAGAACATACAACTTTTTTATTCGCTGTGGCTGTGAGTGCTTCCTCCCCTCTTTCTCAGCCATCTGCAAGCAGAAAAACAAAATTAATTATATTTAAAAGACATATTTTGTTGCATCAAAGCTGAAATAATTATTAATTCTGCCTCAGTAAGTGTTGGACTCACAAGGGAACATTAGCAACTTAACCTCAAATTTTAAGGAGAAAGAGGTACACTGGCTGTAGGTCTGCCCCAGCAATCAATTCCATAAATATGAGCCAAAATTTTGATAGTATACAAGTATGACTTTCTGAATACATGGTTTTTATTCCCTCCGCCCTACTGCAGCTGCCTAATGCCTAAGTGCAAAGATACTGTACAGTGGAGTGACAAGCAGCATCCTCCTATTGATACGATGTTGAAAGAGAGGGAAAATCAGAGGGGAGGGGATCATGTCTGCTGCACATATTTTGAAATCTTGTACAAGAACACATTTTACATGAAAAGAGTACATAATATGTCAACCTCACACACATATAGACTATGTTCAATATTACACCTCAAAATTAAAATGAATAAGCCTAATCAATTGAAGAATTAATATGAAATTGAGTTAATGATATATGATTTACAATTCACTCATGCCAATCATCTCAAAGCACAACACAATGCCTGCAGATGTACTTCACTTCAACAGTGTCACTTTTTCAATCCAAAGAAAATAATACACAAGAATGATGTTAATAATTAAAATGCACTACACTATTCCTTTAATGACAAATCATTAATTTACACTACATTCGTGGACCCCAACACAAAACATAAAAATATTCAAACCAAAGAGACTTCTGGTAGCACCTACAGGGTAGAAATCACATACTTTCACACACTGAGCAAAGCACTAGCACTTGTTGGTTCACTGACATTATGCAGACAAAGCTCTTACTCACCCTCTTGTACAGTACTTCAAACTCAGACAAGAGGCGGCTGTTGTGACACAGAGCAAGTGCCAACTGGTGCGAGTGAATTTTAAATGCTGTACATTCAGAACATCATAACTGTGTGCTATAAGAATTATGGAACTGATTGGATGGGATTGACTAATAATGCTGATATCTTGTAAGTGTGCTTTTTTCTTACTTAAAATATGAGATCAAGTTGGTGATATTTCCTTGTCAGGCACGTTGCTGGGGAAGACATATCTTACTTTCAGTCTCCCAACCATGAAATACAAAATTCTGTTGACATATTATTTGGTGTTTCTTGCATCCCATTTGGAGGAAATATTAACACTGAAAATAATAAATTACTACAGTGGCCGGCACGAAAATAGGGCTTCAAAGTCATATCGTCTTCTTACAGCATTGCCAGTTTTTTTTCTGTTTATAGTGATAATTTCAAAGGTTCATAAAAATTCAAAAAGAAATATTGAGCAACTCTATTTTTAGTCTAGAATATGATGGAGTACTTTCCAAAAGAAAATTCTCACTAGCTGCTAGGAAAAAAAATGAAAACTAATGTTACAAGAAATTTTGGAGGAAAATAATTTTTTACTTCAACCTGTGGTAGTAACAGAATCACTAATGTAATAGAACTGAAAAAAATTAACATCCTCAAAGTTTACAGATGCACATGATGCATCTCTTATTTCAGAAACATAAAAGTATTCTGAGATAAAAAATAAAATCTTATAGGAGGAATGAAATTGCGCCGACTGCATAATGAAAAATGTAGACGCTGATGAATTTTCGTTCTGTAGGACTGCGAAGAAACTTCCCATGAGAAAGTTATTAAGAAAACTACAAAATTACTTTTGGTAGCATTTCAGACACCATTATCATATCGTATCATGTACAGAGGAAAATTACTTCCGTGATATTCCGTGCGCAGCAGCCCGTGGGTCATTGTAGGCCGTCGCCAAGAGTTTTGTTCGGACAGCTGGCTTTAATATGACGGAGAATATTCCCTACTTCCCGAAAATATTTTACTGGCTGCTAATACATATCCTTCGTCATTGCATCCATCATCAAACCATCAATATACGCTACCCAAAAGTAACTGTAATTATTTTGAAGCCAATATTTCCACTGAAGCCGAGCAAAGTATTTGTTCAAAAGGTTTTGTGAAACCCAAGTTTTATCTAAATTTGCTGTAAGTGCTTAGTACACAAAACCCTCGTTCTTACTACTCCAATGTCCCTGTCTTCTGTTACAAATTTCATCCATCATTACAGTTTCGGCATTAAAAACCAAGTGGGTGGAGATGATAGTGCGTTGAAGTGACTGGCCAGAATAATCAATTTTATCACAGACATTACCCTGTATTTCTCTAGGCATCGGATACTATCCTCTGTCATACTGAAGTAATAGAATTCTACGTTCTAGCTTTTTGTAAAAGTCATCAAATATCATAGATTTCTATGCACTTCTCGGAGAATCAAAATACGTGCTGGGACTGTTCTGATGCAACTGTACTGTTTATATATACAGTCAATACAGAAGCACCACAACGTTTTGTCATTTTATGAACTACATTACCCTTACTACAAAACAACCAGTAAATCCTTCTATGAAAAAAAGGAGTTAAATTTCGAATGTAGAAGTAAAATAAATGCAGTAAGATTATATCTGAATGTAAAGACATTTGATACAGGTTTTTAGGGAAAACTGTTGTTAATTAATGCAGAATTGACAATCCTATTTTAATTAACAGTCACTGTCGAGTAAACTAATTGCCACCACTTGTGATAAATTTATCAGATGTCTTCTGTAAGGGAAAAACATTCGCATTATGTCCTCTATAACTGAAATGAATAGACAAACATTTAAATCAAGTCAGTTTTTTACATAGACAGCACTTATGTAAACTGAAGGATCTTCTAGCTCCGTGTCTTCAGATTCACTGTCGCTTGTTTCAGCCAGGTGTATCATCACAGATTTCACTATGGTGTCTCTTAAACCCTGGTTCAAGAAATCAGTTTCTTGCAATATTTCCGCGTGTTTTACGCACCTCTACCAGTCCTGCTGAGTAACACTGTCAAGAGCTTCGTGTGTTAGCTTCTCGACATCAGCAAGTTTGAATGTTGTTCTTCTTTTAACTACTTCTCGCTTTACTTGGGCACATATCAATTCAACGGGATTATACTGGCAGTGATATGGTGGTAGACGTACAACTTGGTGTCCCATTTTGTTTGCCAGTTGATCTAATTCGTAAGTCTTTTTGGCACCTACGATTTCTTCCTTAGAGAGGAGTTCAACGTTCGCTTCATCAACTGAAAATGAAACATTCTTTCCCTTTAACCTCTCTATAATATCTGCCTTGTGCCAATTTGAACATGGCAGCTTTTCTATCCGAATGGAGTGGTAGCTGGCGGTATCCATCACGATAATTGACCCTTCTTCCAGCGCAGACAACAGTCGAATAAACCAATTCTTAAAAACTTCTCCATTCATTTCTGAATGGTAATCAGATTGGCAAGAACTTTTCCCACTGTGAAAAACAAGTTTGGCCTCTGGTACGAAGCCTGTGGTTAATGAACCAGCATAGGCGATGATTAATCAGCCACCTTACCAGTAGGTACTTTCAAATCGCTGTTTCCTTTGGAGTCATGCCATGTATACTTATTGGTGTGGTTTTGTGAAATCCAAGTAAACTACAGGCCTAGTGCCTTCAGCATGCAAGAAGCGCATTGTACGCAAAAACTTCCTCTTGCTGGTGCAATATCTCTGCGAGCCATTACGAATTTCTGTCCGTCATTAACTTCTTGAATCGGAAACCAAGGGAGCAGAGAAAACAAAGAACAGGGGTCTCTGAGCCCGAGTAATTAATTTTTTCATGGAGGTCAGCCTGTATTTTTTTAGCCATTGGATACTCTCCTCTGACATAATATCGAAGTACAGTTCTATGCACGAGTTCTTTGTTAAAATCGTCAAAGTCAGTTGATTTCTGTTCATGTTCGTATCCCTTTCTTGGAGAATTGAAACACTCATTCATGTCTGGAGATTCTGCCAATGACACAAATTTGCTAATATGGCCTACAGTTGACTTGGAGACACAACATGCTTTAGAATTAAGTTTATGAATTCGTGCAAAATTTAAGTTATTCCTCGCTTCTTCATTGTCACCCAGATCAGTAAAAAACTTGAGTACATTGGATATGATCATTTTCGATTGTTTACGAATGCCTTTCCACCCTTTAAGCACACTGACCGGAGGAGTACTACAAGGAGGCCGTTGCTCCTGCATTGTTGTTCACCACCGCACACACATCAAAGCACCTTTCTAAAGGCAGTAAGATACTGAGATCAGATGTGAGCTTTCTGCTGCTCTGATCTATCGCACCGCTAATGGCACCTACATGGCAACAGAGCCGAGCAGTGGACGAATCACAGCCCGCAGTCCCTGCTGGCGGCAGGCAGTGGCCATGACCTAAAGGACTCTACTTTCATGCTGGCCACTCTAACAATGTAATGTAAAAGGAGAGATAAAAAATCTACTCACCAAGTGGCAGCAGGAGAACACACACATAAAAAGGTGTAACTTTTACAAGCTTTTGGAGCCAGTGGCTCCTTCTTCTGGCAGAAGAGTTGAAGGGGAAGGAAGACTGGAGAAGGAACAGACTGGAGAGGTTTAGGGAAACGAGTAAAGTTCAGAAAAAGCCACCCAGAACCCCATGTTAGGAGAGACTTAGCGGACAGGATGAGAAGGAAAAACTGATAGTTAGGGACTGCACCAGACGAGATTTGAAAACCTGAGAGCTTAAAGGGGGAAGATAGTGTAATTCTCTGTATTCCATATTACCCTGGAATACAAACTGTTTCCTGTTGGCCATATACAATTTTAAAAACTCATAACCAGTTCCTCTAATATTCAGTTTCCATAGATTGTCAAGTAATGGTGTGTTAACACGGACACACAACACAACCAAGACTGTTAGTACAACTTTATTTGGCTCTGGCATGCACGCCAATCACCATAACATTTACTGAACAGAATAAGATAAGGCAAATGTATGTAAATAGTAATAACATGATAACTGACCATGAGTGTAGCATGGCTGGGTTTGCCCATGGTGGAGTCTATCGAAAGTTCACAGTATTACTCTTTTCTGGCACAAAGTCGCGGATGGCATCACACTGCTAATGTATGCAGCTTTCATGTGTGCATGCATTACTTCATTCCTCTTCCCTTGGGGAAAGGCTGGGATTCGTAAATGTTCATGACATCTCCATTGCCAGAAGTACTTGGGGCGCAGGCAGCACCGCAATCCACCTTCCCGTGTTAACCCTTATGGTAGGATGGGTGACATTGGCGTGAGCTCCATGTCCGTATCAGGTCCAGGGCCTTGGGATGGATGGATGTTGGTTGGTTGGTTTAAAAGAGGGGGCAAGGGACCAAACTATGAAGTCATCAGTTTCTTGTTCCTAATAAAACAATGCCACAAGTGTGAGAATAAAACAGACGAGACATATAACACAAAACAGAAAGAAAGGAAAAACCACAAGGACGAAGAAGAGGCAACGAACACTAAAAGGATAAAAGGAGGGCAAGAAAACAACAGAGAGACACTACAAACAGAAGAGAGTAAAACAAGAAAGCAGATTACAGTGGCTGGCCGACCACAAGAATAAAAAGGAGAAACCAGTCACTCTGCAACACGCAGAGGGACAAATGACATTTGCTAAAACTTAGATCAGATGATAAAACCCACCCTCATGAATAACACGAAGAACTAAATCAATGAGTCGTTGTCAGGTAACATTAGCGGCAATGAGTCCAGTAACCGAAGATTTCATCGCACGGCAGTCAAAGGAGGACAGTGCACCAGAATGTGGGCCACTGTCAACTGGGCGCTGCATCAACACTGAGGCAGGTCTTCACGGCACAGGAGGTAGCTGTGGGTCACCCAAGCGTGGCCAATGTGGAGCCAGCAGAGGACAATTGATTTTCTGCGACAGGCCCGCATGGCAGACTTCCACACATTTGTAGTCTCCTTAATGACATGCAGTTTGTTGTGTGTACTGTTATGCCATTCTGTCTCCCACAGCCAAAAAACTCTACAGCGTAGGTCAGAGTACAGGTCAGGTTCAGAGATGCCCATCTCCAGAAGCGGTTTCCACGTAGCCTGTTTGGCCAGCATGTCGGCAAGTTCATTGCCTGGGATGCTGATGTGTCCTTGAGTCCATACAAACACCACTGAACGACGGGACCGGTCCAGGACATAGATGGACTCGTTGATGGACGTCACCAAAGGATGGCGAGGGTAGCACTGGTCGATAGCTTGTAGGCTGTCAAGGAATCAGTACACATAAGAAACGACTCTCCAGGGCATGAACAGATGTGCTCAAGAGCATGAGATATAGTCACCAGCTCTGCAGTGAAAACACTGCAGCCATCAGGCAAGGAATGCTGTTCAATATGTCCTCCATGGACATACGCAAAGCCGACATGAGCATCAGCCATCGAGCCGTCGGTGTAAACCACTTCGTGGCCTTGGCACTTGTCAAGAATCAAGAAGAAGTGGCAATGGAGAGCCCCGGGGTTAACTGAGTCCTTAGGGCCATTTGACAGGTCGAGGTGAAACTGCGGCCTAGGTGTACACCATGGAGGTATACGTGAATGGACCTCAAGTACAAGTGGTAAAGGCAAGGACTCCAGTTCAAAAAGAAAGGATCGGACATGAACTGCAATGGGAAACCATGACCTAGGCTTCTAATGCAGGAAATGAACCGCTGTGGGAAAATGAAACGGTGATTTGGATGCGCAGGAGAACTACGAACATGTGCTATGTAACTGGCCAGCAGTTGTGCATGCCTAACCTGCAATTGAGGCACTCCAGCTTCCACAAGGATGCTGGTCACCGGACTTGTCCTAAAAGCTCCTGTCACTAGGCAAACACCACAGTGGTGCACTGGGTGGAGTAAACACAATGCTGAGGGCGCCGCCCAACCACAAACTAGACTCCCATAGTCAAGGCAGGATTGAACGAGGGTTCTGTAGAGCTGCAGCAGTGTAGAGGCATCTGCACCCCAGTTGGTGTTGCTCAGGCAGTGGAGGGCATTGAGGTGCTGCCAGCACTTCTGCTTAAGCTGACGGAGATGAGGAAGGCAAGTCAAACGAGCGTCGAAAACCACACCTAAGAATCGATATGTCTCCAGTATAGTGAGTGGATTGTCATTAAGGTAAAGTGCTGATTCCAAATGAACGGTTTGATGCTGACAGAAGTGCATAACGCATGACTTTACGGCTGAAAATTGGAAACCGTGGGCTAGAGCCCATGACTGCACCTTGTGAATGGCTCCCTGTAGGCTCAGCAACACCAGTACTGGTGGAGCAGTATGAAATGCAGAAGTCATCTGCATACAGAGAAGGTGAGACAGACGACCCTACAGCTGCTGTTAGACCATAAATGGCCACTAAAAATATGGAGACACTCAATACAGAGCCCTGCGGGACCCCATTCTTCTGGATATGGTGGGTACTATGGGAGGCACCAACTTGGACACGGAAAGTATGAAGCGACCGGAAATTCTGGATAAAGGTCAGGAGTGGGCCTCAGATATCCCATTCGTATAATGTGGCAAGGATATGATGGTGCCAGGTCGTGTCATATGCTTTTTGTAAATCAAAAAACACGGCAACCAGCTGTTGGCATATGAAAAAGGCTTTTCAGATGGAAGACTCTAGGGACATAAGATTATCAGTGGTAGAGTGGCTCTGGCAGAAGCTGCCCCTTATATGGAGCCAGTAGGCCACATGACTCCAGGACCCAACCCAACCGCCAACACACCATACAAGCTATCCACATCAAGTGGGTTTTTACCAGGTTTGAGCATCGGAATGATGGTGCTCTCCCGCCATTGCGATAGAAAGACGCCATTACACCAGATCCGGTTGAGGATGACGAGATGTCACTTGTAGTCAGGTGAGAGATGTTTAATCATCTGACTGTGGAGCTGTGTCGGGGCAATGTGCAAGGGAACTGAGGAGCTCCCACTCTGTAAATGGGGCGTTATAGGATTCACTGTGGCATGTAGTAAACAAGGGGAATTCCCCTTCCTGCCACCGTCTGAGAGAGCGAAAGGCTGGGGGGTAATTCTCCAATGCAGAGGCTCAAGCATAGTGCTCAGCAAAGTGCTTGGCAATTGTGTTTGCATCAGTAGATAACACACCATTTATGTTAACAGCAGGAACAGCCATTGAGGTCTGGTACCCAAAAACACGTTTGATCTTTGCCCTGACTTGGGAAGGTGACATATGGCACCCAATGGTTAAGGCATATCTCTCTCAACACTCCTGCTTCTGTCATTTGATTAGCTGGCAAACATGAGCACGGGGCAGGGGCGGGGGCGGGGGCGGGGGCGGGAGCGGGGGGGGGGGGGGGGGGGGGGTATATGGCTTGCCATCACAGCAGTAGACCATCATCTTGACCTTCTCAGGCAATGTATCACCCTTGAAGGCCAAGATGAAGGTGCTGGTGGGAACCTGATTATCTCTTGGATCCCGGTGGACATGCCGGACAAAATGTACACCTCGACACTATAAATTGGCGCGCAGCTCATCGTCAGACTGCAAAAGAAAGTGCCTGTGAAGTATGATACCTTAACCATACTTAAGCTCTTATGGAGTGTGATGCGAGCAACTCTTGTGACTGGTCAGAGGATGCTGTTTTGATCAAGACTGACCCAGATCTCATTTTGGACAATCCCTCCACCTCACCAAAGCTTGTCCTCTAAATGCTCAACTAAAAACTGAGGCTTCATCATCATGAAAGATTCCCCATCAGCTCCCGAACATATAAGATACCGCAGCGAATAAGATCTGCTGCCATCCTTTGCCTGACGTTCCTCCCATGGTGTGGTCAAGGAGGGGAACAATTTTGGGTCGTACTTGTGTACATTGAATTGAGCCTTGGATCGCTTAGAGACTGCTGGTGTTTGACCACCAGCAGAGGGCCTTCCCCATGGGCGCCACTCAGCTGCAGCAAAGCCCACCTGGCAGGATGGCCAATGCCAGGAGTCCCAATGCCCCCCAGGGGGATGGGCATCTACCTCTCACCATACGTGGGGAGTTAATGGTGCAGGCATCAGCAGAGTGATCCCTGTGTGGTCAGGGGGCTACAACCAACAGGGTACATGGCAGCCCTACCACAACAGACTGGCTACCGTGCTGGATATGAGGTGCAACCAAGCAAAACAAGTCCATTATCATCGTCAGCGTAGAAAACGATACTGCACAGTTGATGGAAAAATACGCACCCAGGAGGGTGACTTCACCCAAAAGTTGGAGAATGAGCAGAAATTGAGATCCATGTCGGAGAAAGATGCGATAGGTCTCAGCGCATGATGGACACAATGCACCATGTAAGGCGCCCTTCCCCAATTGGCTCACTCTTTGGGAAAATTTTGAAAAATGGAGGTCAAACCCTACAGGGGATCATCACATAAAGGCTGAAATGTGTGAGACTCCTTTTAGTCAGACAGGAATACCTCAGGCCTATTCTAACCCCCGGACCCTCAGGTGGGCCTTGGGATAGTGGCCAACCCACAGTTGATGACTGAGGCAGAGGAGATGGCTCAGGTATGGATGGTGCCTGCATCAGTACAGGTAGCGGTATTGGAGGAGCTGCACCAGGTTTATTCACCGGAGATGGGGGATCTCTTGTATGTCGTGGCAGAGACCCAGCCACATCAGGTGATCCATCAGTCAATGCAGACTGGTGTGGCAACATCGGTGTCCTGGACAGGCATAACCGGTTGAAATGACTCCGTGCACAGAGGCCCTCTTCCATACAGACATTGTGGAGACAGTGGCCGCAGCTTTGGAAGATAATGGTAGGAATCCATTTCAGGCAATGACCAAACCCCCGTGCCCGGATAGTCACCCTGGGCCAGAAACGGGATGACGGTTGCTCAGGTAGGTGTCCGTTGTTGGTCCACAGGAGGTGCAGGACCGTCTGGGGTTGATGCCTATCGAACAGCTGAATGGCATGAACCAATAGGGAGACAGAAATTGATCCAATACCACGTCAGATGGGACCAAGTCATGTACTTTTTCATTTGCATTTTGAATGTCCTAACTAGGTTAGGCAGCAAAACTAAATTGCCGCAAAGGTGTAACCATCCCGATGGCTTCATGACAATGACTTAGGGGGTAGCCCATTTGCTGGATGCGATTGGTTGGAAGAACCTGGTCGAGCTCCTCCCTGACTTGGTCACGGAGTACCATCGGCACCGAGCAAGCCCGAAAGAAACAGGGTCTGGAATTTTACACTGTACAGGAAACCATGAAACTTCTTTAAGGCATAAACAATGGCGAGGGCTTGTTTCTCTATTTGTGAATATCTAGTATGAGACAAATTAAGCATCTTTGATGTGTATGCAATAGGCCATTCAGAGCAATCAGAATATTTATGAGCTAACACCACCCCCAGCCCAGGCTGGAAAGCATCTGTTGCTAACACTAAATGTTGACCCGGTTGGTAGGTTACAAGGCAAGGTACAGATTGTACCAACATGGACTTCAGTTTGAAAAATGGCATTTCACATGCTTGCAACCAATGGAAAGACATCTCCTTATGCAAGAAGGCATATAACGGTTGTGCAACTGATGCAGCCCCAGGCAAAAACTGATGACATAAGCAATCTTACCTAAAAAAAACATGGAGTTCCTTGAATGACGCATGATGCGGAAGAACCACAATGACAGAGAGATTCTGACAAAGGGGTCTGATACCAGCACTAGAGACACTGAACACAAGATAAACAATAGAACACTGAAAGAAGTGGCACCACTTTTCCAAATTGCACTTGAACCTGTGACACTGACAAGAGTGTATGTAAATTTTGGAGATGTTCAGCAGTGGAGGAGCAGAAGACCACAATATCAAGATAGCTGCCACAGCCACGCACAGACCTCATGAGTTGTTCATGAAACCATAGAAAAATTACCAGGGTGCTGGCCACACCAAATGGTAGCTGCAGGTATTGATATAAGCCAAAAGGCGTGTTAACAATCACGAGCCATTGAGAGGCAGCATCAATGGGAAGCTGCAAATGTGAATTGGATGGGTCGATCTTGGAAAATACTGACCACCAGTAAGCTTAGCAAACATTTTGTCAGCATACAGCAAGGGATACGTGTTAATGATAGACTGTGTATTGCCACAAACTCTGAAATTGCCGCAAAGGCATAACCATCCCGATGGCTTCTTGACAATGACTAAGGGGGTAGCCCATTTGCTGGATGCGATTGGTTGGACAACCCCAGAGGCCGTGAGCTGGTGAGCCCCGCCTTGACTTGGTCATGGAGTACCATCGGCACTGGGTGAGCTCAGAAGGAACAGGGTCTAGCAGAAGGTTTCATGGTGATGTGGGCTTTGAAATTATAGGCACAACCCAAGACCACAGAAAACAGGGCAGAAAATTCAGAGTGTAGAGAGTCGAGTTGAATGTAAAGCACTTGATCAGAATGAGATTAACTTCATCAGAGATAGTAAACCTGGAAAGGTTAAAGGCATTCAAACCAAACAAATTTTCGGTGCATGTGTAGTTCACCACCACAAAAGACAGTAGATGAACCACAGATTTATATGTGACTAGGGTCAAGAAACTACCCAATATCGGAATGCCCTGTTTATTGTAGGTGGCTAATGTAGGTGACACTGGCACTAAAGGGGGAGAACCCAAGCCAACTTATGTTTGCAAATTGAGTAAAGACACGGCAGCAACAGTGGCGACATGCATGGGCAAAACCTTCTGATAAACCTTGACATCAATAAGAAGTTTATTGGGAGCAACAGAGATTGCTGATGCACAACTGACATCCATGCCAGCATCTGCAATAGGCTGTTGGAATTTTGCGTTACAAACAGCAGCAATGTGGCCCATTTTCTTGGCTTGCTGTGCTGCTGCTGTGGTTGTAGCTGCTGCAAAAAGTTGTGCCAGCTGCTGTGGTGTTTTGCTCGCTTGCAGACTGCTGCCACCATATCATTCCCCTATGAACTGTCTGAAAAATCTTCTGATAAATCTTGATGTTAATAAGAAGCTTATTCGGTGCAATGGAGATTGCCGATACACAACTGACATAAATGTCAGCATCTGCAATAGGCTGTTGGAATTTTGCATTACAAACAGGAGCAATGTGGCCTGTTTTCTTGGCTTGCTGTGCTGCTGCGGCCGTGGCTTCTGCAGTGAGTTGTGCCGGCCACCATGATCTTTTTCTTGTGCGTGAACCACTGCCACAATATCGTTCTCCTGTGAACTGTCTGAAAAACGGTGGGCGAAAGTGGGTTGAACACCTGCAACATCACAATATGGTTCAGTTTGGGTACCCGCAACCCTCAAAACTCAAATGATTGTACTCAAGACAGAATGTTGGAGAGGGAGGGGTTTTCACATTGAATGGCCTGCTCGTGAACCTCAAGATCAGGGGCCAACCGAATGATTGCATCATGAACCATTTGGTCGGCATATTAATCTTTATCTACATCAGTGACAAAGTGACAATGGCGGCTTAAACCATGAAGTTCAGCTGCCCAAGTCTTATAGGATTGTTTCAGTTTCTTGCGACACTGATAGAATTCAACGCAAGTGGCAAAGACGTATGTCTGTTTTCAGTAGTATTTCAAAGCAAGTTCACACATGTTATCAAAATAGAGTGAAGATGGATCCTGCAGGGCGGCCAGCTGGCAAAGGAGTTGATACATGTGAGGCGATAACCAAGGCAGAAAGAAAGCCCGGCATAAAGTAACATCAGTAAACCCAAATGCACGAAAATGCTGCCACAACCATTTTTCATAGGCTTCCCATTCTTCAACAGACTCATCGTAAGCTACAAATGGTGGAGAATAAATGACTTGGGTAGGATGTGCAAGGGGCAACACAGCAGGCAATGTAGATTGAGATGGATCCAAACTGGCCAAAAGAGAGGCAAGTGTTTGCAATACCTGGTGGCAAACACTTCCTGCTGTTGACTGAGATGCTGCAATGCTGCAGTAAGAACCACTTGCTGATCAACCAGCCGGCATAAAAACTTATCAGTAGCACCATCAGAGATTGTAGACACATCAGAAGACCAACCAGAGACTGAAAACCACATGGAGAACAATCCCACACTCGTCACTTGTGTTGTAACTTGGACACACAGCACAGTTAACAATATTAGTATAACTTTCTTAGACTTGGCATGTACGCCAATCACCATAACATATACCGAACACAATAAGATAAGCTAAATGTATGCAAGCAGAAATAACATGATAACAGAGTGCGAGTGTAGTGCTGCAGGGTTTAAATAGGCACTTGTCCGTGGTGGGGTGTATTGGAAGTTTACAGTATTGATCTCTCACAGATGACAACACACTGCCAATGTGAGCGGCTTTCAAGTGTGCACGCATTACTTCATTGATAGTTCTCAATTTTAGATTTACCACCCTTCTTGTAAATCAGGGTTACTTGTGCTATTTTTAGATTGTTCGGTAAACTAGTTGATACAATTATATTATCTACTACTGTGACCATGGAATCAGGCATGTTGTCTCTGCGCTTTTTTTCATGTGCTGATAGACAACCCATCAATGGCTGCTGGTTTTGAAATTTTTAGTGATCAAACTGACCATTTTATCTCCTTACCGTAAGTTGTGGCCAAGTATATGCTTTTTTCAAAACCGGAATTTTCTTATATCTACACTGGTGATGGCTGAAGATGTGACTCTGACATTTTCCAACAGAAGAAAAGTACTTGTCACAAGCTTCTGGTATCAGATAGTGGTAACTGATGGAACTGCCTTTATAGTTGATGGTAAGATCACTAGCTGATTTGTTCTTACAATCTATAAAGCTACTTACAACTTTCCAAACAGCTATGGCAGTGTTACTTGAGTTTCTTAACATCATGGCTATATACATGGTCCAGTCATACTAATGTGACCACCACTTATGCCCAGTGCCAATGCACAATAAACACTCATAGACAGCAGGTGTCAGCACTAGCAGTGGAGGAAACAAAAGCATTTCTGAGGGGATACAGAAAACAGTGCATTAACTGTCGAAGTGTGGCAACAGAGCGATTTATCTGACACCAAAAAGGGCATGATTATTAGCTTTCAGGTCAAGGCTGGAAGCATTTCCAAAATGGCTAAGTTTGTAAACTGTTCGTGTGCCATCATGGTTAAAGTATATGCAATATCAAAAATCAGTCCCCAGGCAATAGTGGTGCACCATGGGCCATATATGACAGGTGTGAAAGATGGCTGCGGAGATGTGTAGGAGCAAACAGACACGCAAATGTTGAGCAACTGATCACCCACACGAATGAAGAGGCTACCAACAGTGACTCCTCAACAACTGTTCGGCGAATGTTGCTGCTTATGGGCCTCCACAGTAGATGCCTGATTCACGAACTCAAGCTCACTGCTGTTCATTGGTGATGAAGGCTGAAATTTGCATGCCAATATTGCAAACTGGGCATTCACTGAGTGATGACAGGTGCCCTTTTTAGGTAAATCATGTTTTATGCTCCATTGGACAGTGGCCATTGGCATGTACAGCATGAAACATCTGAAAGCAAACATCCTGCCCCAATTTTCAGACAAGGGAGCATTATGGTCTGTGAAATGTTTTAATGTCATTCCCTGTGTGACCTCATCATTTCTGAAGGCACAATGGATTAATACAAGTCTGCATCTACCCCTGGGGACCATGTCCCTACATGCAGTTTGTTTTTCCTTGACATGATGACATTTACCAGCAAGACAATAAAAGTGGCACACAGCTTGCAATGTACATGTGTGGTTCGAAGAGCACCATGATGAGTTTAGCATATTCCCCCGACCACTAAATTCCCAGGATTGGGTTTAACCCAATCGAGAATCTGTGAGACCACCTCAAATGGGCTGTTCATGCAATGAATCCTAAACCGAGAGATCTACTACAACTGGCCACAGCACTGGAGTTGGCATGGCTCCATGCCCCTGTCAGTACTGTTCAGAATGTCAGTGACTCTGCAAATGTTACAAAAGGTGGTTATTCAGGCTTTTGACACGTGGTCACATTAATGTGACTGGATACTGTACTTACTTCTACTTTCTAATAGCAGGTCTGTATAATAATCATGACACAGTTTTTAAATTCTAACTTTAGTCTATGGTTATTGCCATTCTTCATCATTGCACACTGGAAAAATCTAAGTGTTTCTGTCATTGTCTTCACTTAATGAGTTATCCAGTTATTTGTTTATACTTTTTTGCAGTCATAAACTGGTAATGTCATATTTTCAGTTTAAATCAGTACCTGAACAGCGTGGTGGTCAGAAATGGCAAGCTTCTGAACCGATGCATTGTATTTAAAGTGAGACATGTTAGTTTTAAAGTTGTCGATGGACGATTTGCTGCTATTAATCTCTCTAATGGGTTCATTTATCAGGAAAGTTAAATTAAACTGATGTAGTATTAGTATTAGTTTTTTCCTTTTTTTTTTGAACTGGAGTCAGTAGACAGCAAGTCCATGTTTATATCTCCTGTTAGTATGACGTTAAATCAGCCATTTTTTCAGTGTTTACTGTCTATATCAGCAAGCAGGTCATTAAGATTTTCAAAGAAAATATCTACACTACCACAGGGATGTCTGTATAGACCTATAATGATTAGGTTCCATTTCACCTACTTGTAGTTAATAGATGTTAATTTTATTATACCCTCTATATTAAAGTACTTATATCTATTACATTATAGTTACTACCTCCTGCAGCAAACTCCACCACTGTGTTTCTCTTTTCTGCGGAAGACAGAGAAAAAGATCATGGAGAGTGACTGACATACACCAATTAGTAAACTCAATAGTTTACCGATTACTGTATAAAGGTTCACACCTTGCTCCACATCAGTACCGAAAATACAGCCCTGCTTTGTCTTTGGTGTTTCATTGATTGTGTTTTGGACTACCTACTTTGGGTCATGACAACTTAATCTTCAACTTCTGATACTTGCAAATTTGATGGTTATTGTCATTTGAGGATGCTGTATGAAGCTGTAGTGACTGCAGCTCTGCAAATGCAATTGCAGCCTATTATGTGCAACAGCTAACACAGCTGATATGCACTTCTAATGTTGTGGTAATTGCAACAGGGACAAAGATATGGCCTAGAAAAATAGCCAAGATCTAATAAACACATCAAGAAACAAACTACCTTGCATTGTGTCAAAATGATTTTAGGCGATGTGCCATTTGGACATGACCTTCCAAATTGGTCATTTGTGAACAAAGAAGTTACTAGTATAAACTTGCATTTGTGTGTGTGTGTGTGTGTGTGTGTGTGTGTGTGTGTGTGTGTGGGTGGGTGGGTTCATGCGTGTGCATGGGTGTGTATATGTGTCTATTGCTGACAAAGGCCTTAATGGCCAATAGCTGTAATTGTGTGAATCTTTTTGTTGTGCCTATCGCGACTGAGCATCTCCGCTATATGGAGAGTAGCAACTTTCCTTCTCTAATATTGTTACATTCCATCCTGGATTTTCCATTGTTTAGTTTATGTTTGTATGTTGTCTATTACTGATGAAGGCTTTGCTGGCTGAAACTTCACTTTCTGCCAGTCTTTTTGTTGTGCCTATCTGCAACTCAACTTCTCAGCTATATGAAGAAGATACTGCACACATAAACGATGTTATCCAATTTGCAGCATGCACAAATTCTCCCAAGCTGTTGGAACTATTGCATAATGCAAAAAATTGTCTAGAAAAAATAATTTTGTACAGGAAATTCAAACACATTTCCCTCTTTCATGTGACAAAAAAGTGAAATGTAAAGCAAATAAACACAGAAATAATATGTATGTACAACAATACACTAATTCAAAGGTAAAAAGACAGGCATGATATGTTGTGTATCAATTAGTGAAATAGTTCAGCATTTTATTGTACATTATACTTTAAGTGAACATCTACTGTACAGAATTAAAGGTTGGTAAATAAGTGCCTGATTACAAATTTATACTTTTGTGCATGGTACTTGACAAATTTTATGAAGCCTAGTGTGTTTTATGTAATCTGTAAACTTGTCCAATTTTGAAAATTATTTTAGTCCCATGTGATTCCGTTTTCAGCAACTTTAATTGTAATTGTAGCTACTCAGGAATAAACAGCACACTGCAGCCACAGTGCAGTTTTGTCAAACACCTTTCACCAAGGATTGAACACATTATCAGATGTTTATAGTCTATTATTAGATGAAATTGCATGCTGTACTGAAAGATATGAAACTTCTTGATTTCTCAGTCACTCACTATAGTAGGATCTCTTTTTTCACCCAAGAGTAATTTAACTGAGGTGCTGATAGTCTTTAGACACAAAAATTATAGGCTGACCAGTGCCATTTGCATTTTCATGGGAAAAAAACTGAACTTACATTTTATAGTGGTGCTCCCTCCGCTGTTTAATACAAGATCTTTGCCAGGCAAAAATTTTGCAAGGCAGGGCAGAGATCTGACACACTTCTTTAATTGTGTTAACTCCTTCTCACATGCCTCTGAATGTATAAATCTGACACCATTCATATGTAACTGGGCCAAATGATATGAAATTCAAGCCACCTTAGGCAGAAACTGAGCATATAATTTATTTTATACTTGAATGACTGCAGTTCCTTGAGGGTCTTTTGGATTGTAATGCGCTTTTTGCAACTGCATGTTCTGCCATGTTTTCTAAATTTTCTGTACTCAATGTTTACACACGTCAGACGGAATGTCTAACACTAAGATGTGCTGTTTTTCCACATACACAGGCAATTGTAAATATGCATGCACTAGGTATACTTCTGAAAAGAACTGATCTCTGGCTAAATTTGTTAACAGTTATTCCAAACTAAGAATAGCATATATGAGGTGGAATCCAAAATTTTTGGGACAGGTGCTGCCCTCTGGAAAGTAGGAGTAGTAGATCTTTGCACCGATAGGTGGCGACAGCTGCATATCTTATCAGTCAGTGTGCAGAGTGGCTTTCAGCTGGGAGGACGTGTTGCATGTCCACAGTGATTTCCATAATACTCTGTGTTTGTTGTGTGGCAATTTTATGATGGATCCGCGAACAGAACAGTGCGTGTGTATCAAATTCTGTGTGAAACTTGGGAAAAGTGCTACGGAGACCCTTGCAATGATTCAACAATGAGTGCATCAATTCCATCCTAAACCTGATGGACAAAAAACAGGAAACAATAGGAGTATTTATTGACTTGTCAAAAGCTTTTGACATGGTGGACCATAAAATTCCGCTATCAAAGCTTGAAAGATATGGTATTCGAGGTCTGTCCAACAAGGGGATCAGTTCCTTCCTGACTAATCGTAAGCAGGCAGTGTGCATCAAGCACTCAAATACTGAACTAAAAACTGTATCTAATCACTTATCTGACTATAAACAAATTAAATGTGGTGTACCCCAAGGATCAGTAATGGGACCCCTTCTGTTTCTTCTGTACATAAATGATCTAAGCTTAAATGTTGATGCGCACAAAACATTCATATTTGCAGATGACACCACGATTCTACTAAAAGGAGATGACAATGAACAGTTACAGCAGACAGTAAACGCGGTCACGAAACAACTCAGCAGCTGGGCACCGAGTAATCAGCTTGTAATAAACAGTAAGAAAACCATTGCTCTAAAATTCCACAATGTTCCTAACAAGGACATGTTTATCCCATCAGTCTCTATCAATGACGAACCAGTTGGTACCAATACTGAAACCAAATTCTTAGAACTTTGGCTGCAGAGTAACATCAGATGGAATAAGCATATTGAATATCTAAATGCAGAACTGAGCAAAACATGTTACCTTCTTTGTTCATTAAAATCATGCTGTAGTGAGAAAACAGTATTGAATGCATATCATGCGTACTTTGATTCTCGTCTTAGATATGGGGTCACCTTCTGGGGAAACTCTAAAACAGCTAATAGGACTTTTAAACTACAAAAAAGGGCAATTAGAATCTTGTTTGGGTGCAAGCCTAGAGACTCTTGTAAACCCCTGTTTAAGAAATATGGTATTCCTCCTCCATTACCTAAGAAATCTGGTATTCCTCCATTACCGTGTGTATACATCATGGAAACCCTTTTGTTCTTTAAATTAAATGTGATAGGTAAGGACTGGAGACTGCAAAAAAACTGTGATATTCATGATCACATTGACCTGGAATCATGAAATTTGGCAAGAAGCAAGGTTTAACAGTAAAAGTAAAAGGGAACAATCTGACTATTGTGAATTTGTAATTATAGCACATGAAAAAAAACTGTTATTTGTTATCCAATTGTTTGTCTGTCAATCCGTCTGTTATGACCATTTTGCTCAGGAACGGATATACAAATGAAGTTGAAATTTATGCCACATACTAAGGGCTACAGTTCCTTGGCTTGTAACAAATGTAAGCTTCTAAGTCAATTCAATCAAAAGATACTGCCATTTATATCAATACTTGGAAACTCATGAGAAAACATTCAACAGCCTAGACCACATAAAATATTTCTGTATTTAAGACAATTGGTTCTGACAGACTTTGCTGTCATCTTCAGGTCATAAAAATCTTTTTGTTGTAAAATGTGTTGGGCTCTACGCCAAGGTGTCAAGTGGATGTTTACATGAGATGGGCACATTCTAAAGAAAATGACAACAAAGTCTGCTGAAACCGGTTGTCTTAAATAAAGAAATATTTTATGCGATCTAGGCTGTAGAATATCTTTTAGCAAGTGAAACAGATCACACCTTCAGAAATCCCTCTGCAGGCACTTAAATGTGATTTGCAGAATATCCATGTAGATGTAGAATCTCAAAATGAGAAAGCTTCTGTCAAAATCTGTAGGGTACTTCCCAATGGCCTAGAATCTTGAAATTCGGCAATAAGGGAGGGTTTCACATACAAGTAAAAGAAAAAATACCATAAAGTGTTAACTTGTAATTATATCACACACACACACACACACAAAGTCATCAGTTATCTGACTTAAAACTTAAAATAAAAGGTCTCAAAAGTCTTGGAATTCCAAGAACTGATGTCTTGCCAGTATCGATATTGATAAAACTGTCAAAATTATTGACTCCCAGGATGATGAACTGTCCATATATATAATTAAGTTTGTACAGAACCCTCAGATCACGAATCTTAGCACCTGTCCAGTTGTTTTAACTAGGTGGTGCATTACAAATGGAGCAGAGCACGCACAACAGAAATGGTTGTCCCCTCACCTTAAGAGATGCATGAGTTACCAAACATGATATTCCTTGTGCAGCTTATATAAATCTATAAATGAGTTTTTTGAAATATTAGGTTCACTTATTAGGTATGAGAAACCCAAATAAGGAAAATGTATCAAGACTGAATATTTTAGAAGCTACCAATCAGCTCACTATTAAAAATTATACTTTTATAAGTACATTTGACATGCAACTTGTTCTGTCAGCTAGCCTCTCAGTGTATTTCCTTTTTGGCCTTAATTAACCACTTGCCACTCCATCCTGTCAAGTGGCAGTGAACCAATGTCGTCACGACAAGTTAAGATTCTCTGTCAAGCTGGAGCTTCAACTCAATGGTACTGGCCAAAAGTATGATAATTAACTGTCTTTTTGGAATTTCAGTTATTACTATGGACCCCAGCCCCCTGACAACACAGGGATCGCTCTACTGATGCCTGCGCCGTTAACTCCCCACGTATGCCAAGGAGTAGATGCCCATCGCCCTGGGGCATCGGGACTCCCGGCAATGGTCATCCTGCCAGGTGGCCTTTGCTGTGGCTGGGTGGCGCCCGTGGGGAGGGCCCTTGGTCGGAGTAGGTGGCATCAGGGCGGATGACCCGCAATGAAGCGTGGTACATCATCTCTCGCTGGCGGCCAGCCGTCAGCAGTCTCTAAGCGTTCCAAAGCTCACTTTAAGGCTAATGTGTATGACCCCAAATCGTTCCCCTCCCTGGCCACACCATGGGAGGAACGAAAGGCTGTGAATGAGAGCGAAAGATACTCGCCCCGGTATCTCGTCTGTACCAGAGCTGACGGGGACTCGTTTGTGTCTGTGAAGCCTCAGTTCTTTGTCGAACATCTAGAGGACAAGTTCGGGGAGGTGGAGGGCTTGTCCAAGATGCGGTCTGGATCGGTGTTGATAAAAACGGCATCCTCTACCCAGTCACGAGCCTTGCTGGCTTGTACGAAGTTGGGGGATGTGTCTGTTACTATCACCCCACATAACAGCTTAAATATGGTCCAGGGAATTATTTTTCACCGCGATCTCCTTTTACAGTCCGATGACGAGCTGCGCGCCAACTTGGAGCGCCGAGGTGTCCATTTCGTCCGACGCGTCCACCGGGGTCCGAGGGATCGTCAAGTTGCCACCGGTGCCTTCATCTTGGCCTTCGAGGGTGACACGTTACCTGAGAAGGTCAAGGTGATGGTGTACCGTTGTGATGTCAAGCCGTATACCCCTGCCCCGATGCGGTGCTTCAAGTGTTGGAAGTTCGGCCACATGTCTTCACGCTGTGCTTCTGACCTCGTCTGTCGCGATTGCGGTCGACTTTCCCATCCTGATCATCCCTGTGCGCCGCCTCCAATCTGTGTGAACTGTGGTGCGCACCATCCGCCTTGCTCGCCAGACTGTCCAATTCTGCAGAAGGAGCGGAAGATCATGGAAATCAAGACTCTCGACCGCCTGACGTACACTGAGGCGAAGCGGAAATATGATCGGCTTCATCCAGTGCGCATGACAGCTTCTTATGCCGCAACTGTCACTCCTTCTACAATTCCATCCACTCCAGTCAGCTCTCAGAGTCGAAGTCCCACACCTGCCCCCTTGATGGTGGGGGGCACTAAACCTCCTGTTGCTCCTGCTCCATCTACTTCAGGAGCAACACCCCCCAACCATCGGGGACATCAGTCCCCCCTTCCCAGCCGGAGAAGCGTAAGACTTCTTCGGCTACTCTCGTAAGGAAGGGGTCCCTTGGGGACCGCCCTTCGCACGTTCCGACCGGTTCCAAAGCCGACAGCCACAAGTGGCTCAAACAACCACCAGTCCCTGGTCGTCGGGACACACGGTCATCGTCTGTCCCTGAGACTGACCCAGTGACGCCCTCCCAGCCTGAACCACCCAAGGCGCAGTGCGAGAAGCAGAAGAAGAAGAAACTCCCCAAGGCTACCGACATTGCGGTGGCACCCATTCCACCGCTTCCTACAAGCTCTGCGTCTGAGGATGAGGTGGAGATTCTGGCGTCCACTGAGGACATGGATCTCGCCAGTCCCTCGGATGCAATAGATAGCTGTTGTCCAGGTGGTGACTCAGTAGCAGCAGGGGCCCTGGAGGCGTAATCTGCCTCCCCAATCCCTTCACGCCTTTCCCATCCATGGCTAATACCATCCTCCAGTGGAACTGCAGCGGTTTCTTCCACCATCTAGCTGAGTTCCGCCAACTTATCAGCCGTCATCCTTTCCTTTGCATTGCTCTGCAGGAAACTTGGTTTCCAGCAATGCGAACCCCCGCCCTCCGTGGCTATCGGGGTTATTTTAAGAACCGGGCAGCTTATGAAAGGGTGTCTGGTGGCGTCTGCATATATGTCCTTAACTCTCTTCACAGCGAGTTTGTACCTCTACAAACAGCTTTAGAGGCTGTCGCTGTTCGGATGTGGACGCCACAGGCTATTACCGTCTGCAGTATTTACATTCCACCTGATGGTGCTGTCGCGCAGCATGTCCTGGCTGCTCTGATAGCCCAACTGCCGCCACCTTTTTTGCTGCTGGGCGATTTCAATGCCCACAACCCTCTATGGGGTGGGACTGTCTCCGATGACCGCGGTCGGGCCGTGGAGCATGTGTTGGCTCAGCTCGACCTTAGCCTCTTGAACACCGGTGCTCACGCGCATTTCAGTGTGGCCCATGGCTCGTTCTCGGCCATCGATCTCTCTATTTGCAGCCCTGGACTTGTCCCATCCCTCCACTGGAGAGTGCATCCTGACCTGTGTGGTAGTGACCATTTTCCCGTCTATTTGTCACTGCCCCAGTGTCATTCTTCTGGGCGCTTGCCCCGCTGGGCTCTCCACAGGGCTGACTGGCCAGCTTTTACTTCCGCTGCAACCATTGAGTCTCCCCCACAGGGTGACATTGACGAGGTGGTGCGTGTTTTAACCACGTCCATCATTTCAGCGGCCGAGGCTGCCATCCCCCGTTCTTCTGGTCACCCTCGGAGGAGGGCTGTACCCTGGTGGTCGCCGGAGGTTGCTGAGGCTATTCGCGACCGTCGGCAGGCTCTCCAGCGTTATAGGCGGCACCCGTCTCTTGAGACCCTCATCACCTTTAAAAGGCTCCGTGCCTTCGCCCGTCGTCTTATTGCACGGCGTAAGCAGGAGTGCTGGGAGAGGTATGTCTCATCCTTGGGCTCCCATGTCTCCCCCTCGCTTGTGTGGTCCCGGATCCGGCGGATTTACGGATACCAGACCCCTATGGGTGTCCCTGGGCTCTCCTTGGACGGCGCTGTCTGCACGGACGCTGCCGCCATTGCTGAACGGCTTGCCGCGCACTTTGCTCAGAGCTCTGCGACTGCATCCTCTCTAAAGGAGCGAGCCGAGCGGATGCCGTTCTCATTCCACACGCGTCGTTCTGAAACATACAATGCTCCTTTCAGCGAGAGGGAATTCCTCGCTGCCCTCGCCGATTGCCCTGATACAGCACCAGGCCCAGACTGCATCCACGCGCAGATGCTGAAGCATCTCTCCAGGGACTGCCAGAGACACATTCTCGTGATATTTAATCGCATTTGGAGTGAAGGCGTGTTCCCGTCGCAATGGCGAGAGGGTGTTATTGTCCCCATCTTGAAACCCGGTGCGGACCCACTGGCGGTGGACAGCTATCGTCCCATTACCCTCACCAACGTTTTGTGCAAATTGCTCGAACGTATGGTGGGGCGGCGTTTGTGTTGGGTCCTTGAGTCGCGCAGTCTCCTCGCTCCATCCCAGGGTGGCTTCCGTCGGGGCCGGTCTGCCACGGACAATTTGGTGCGGCTGGAATCTGCAGTCCGTACGGCCTTTGCCCGACGTCAGCATCTCGTTGCTGTATTTTTCGATCTGCGGAAGGCGTATGACACCACATGGCGGCATCACATCCTCGCCACGTTGCATGAGTGGGGTCTTTGTGGTTGGCTCCCGGCTTTTCTTCAAACCTTTTTATTGCGCCGCTCTTTCCAGGTGCAAGTCGGTGCCACCTCTAGTTCATCTTATATACAGGAAAATGGGGTCCCGCAGGGCTCAGTGTTGAGTGTCTCCTTATTTCTATTGGCCATTAATGGTCTGGCTGCAGCAGTGGGGTCGTCGGTGTCTCCTTCTTTGTATGCCGACGACTTCTGCACCTCATTTAGCTCCACGACTACGGGAGTCGCTGACCGCAGGCTGCAAGTCGCCGTTCGCAAGGCAGCATCATGGGCTCTGACTCATGGTTTTCAGTTCTCTGCAGCCAAGACTCGAGTTATGCACTTCTCCAGGCGTCGGACGGTCCACCCTCATCCTGAACTTTACCTCGACGGCCACCTGCTTGAAGTGGTGGACACTTGCCGCTTCTTGGGACTCGTGTTTGATGCCCGGCTCACATGGGTTCCTCATGTTACTCAGCTGAAGCAAAAATGCTGGCGGCACCTCAACGCCCTCCGCTGCCTTAGCCACACATCTTGGGGTGCAGATCGCTGCACGCTGCTGCGATTGTACAGAGCCCTTGTGCAGTCCCGGCTTGATTATGGGTGCCTGGCCTATGGGTCTGCATCACCCTCAGTGTTGAAGTTGTTAGACCCCATATACCACTGTGGGGTTCGGCTTGCAACTGGTGCTTTTCGTACCAGCCCCGTAGATAGTCTACTGGTGGAGGCCGGGGTTCCCCCGCTGCGGATTTGCCGCAATCAACTGCTCGCCGACTATGCTGTCCACGTGCATTGCTCGCCAGACCATCCCAATCGTCGCCTGCTTTTCCCTGCCATGGTCCTCCATCTGCCCGAATGGCGACCTAGGTCTGGGCTTTCCGTAGCTGTCCGTGTCCAGTCCCTGCTGTCGGAACTGGGGTCATTCCCTCTTCTGCCTCCCTTCCGGGTCTGTGCACCTACGCCTCCCTGGTGTTTGTCCCGGCCGTCCGTCCGTCTGGATTTGGCACAGGGACCTAAGGACTCGGTCCCGCCTGTGGCCCTCCGTCGCCGTTTTCTTGCGCTCCTCAAATCATTTCCGGGCTGTGAGCCTGTCTACACTGATGGTTCCCTGGTTGATGGTCGCACTGCCTACGCTTTTGCTCACGCTGCCCATGTTGAGCAACGCTCCTTGCCGGCTGGCTGCAGTGTTTTTACTGCAGAGCTGGTGGCCATCTTACGCGCTCTTGATCATATGCGTTTCTGCTCAGGTAGGTCCATCGTCATCTGCAGTGACTCCCTGAGCAGCCTTCAGGCCATCGACCGCTGCTATCCCTCTTCTCCTCTGGTGTCCTCTATTCAGGAGTCTGTTTCCGCCATTGCCCGTTCTGGACGTTCGGTGGTCTTGGTTTGGACGCCAGGTCATGTTGGCATCCCGGGGAACGAACGTGTTGACAGGCTGGCCAAAGGGGCGCTCGACGCCCCAGCTTTGGAGATCGGCCTCACGGCTCCCGATCAGCAGCTGGTGTTGCGCCGTAAGGTGCTTGGGATGTGGTCTGCTGAGTGGCGAGGCTTGACAATGCCTAATAAACTGCGGGCTGTCAAGGAGACGACCGATGTGTGGCGCTCCTCCCTGCGGTCTTCTCGCAGGGACTCTGTTATCCTGTGTCGGCTCCGCATCGGCCATACATACCTGACGCACGGCCATCTTTTGTGTCAGGAGGATCCCCCCCTGTGTCGGTGTGGGTCCCGGCTGACGGTCGCCCACATTTTATTGGAGTGTCCCCGACTGCGCACCCTTCGGCAGTCTTTTAATTTCCCGGGCACCTTGCCTTTGATTTTATGCGACGATGCCTCCATGGCTGACAATGTTTTACATTTTATCCGTGCTAGTCCTTTTTATGGATCCATTTAGGGGGGTCCTGCACTTTTCCGTTTCTGTGTCTTTTGTCCTCGCGTCTCTCCATATTTGTTGCTGTTTTGGTGTCTCATCGGATGGTTGACTCTTTCCCTTTTTTGTTGTCATGGTCAGTCAACCAGTCTCCGGCCATCTTCTTTTCTTCTATTTCTTTCTGTCTGGTGTTCGTCTGTACTCTTCTTTTCTGTAGTGTTCGTTGCCTAATTTGTGTTCTTTAGCACCTTGGGGGGTGGGGCAGTCTCCTTCCCCTTGGGGTTTTATCTGCTCTGCGACTTTGTCTCGCTTGTTTTTGGAATGGGGGACTGATGACCTTAGCTGTTTAGTCCCCCTTAAACATCCCAACAACCACCACCATCTATACTGTGAAGCAATGCAGTATTTCACAGTGAAGTCATGTGCTGCCCATTATTCACACTATACCAGATATTCTTTGTTCTGGCAGGCATAACATATGGCGCTTAATGAGGGCAACAATACTTACTATGTCTGTTACAGCAAGTGCAGCAAGATTTATGAGACTTACAACTATGGGCATTATTTGCAAAAATGCTGTGTTGAAGTGGTCTTTCTCTGCTTTCACATATGCTATCAGAGCCAATGTTACATTACATATTCATTTTCTGGAGCTTTTAAAGGTATTACAGAAGTACGTCTGCTAGCTACTTTTCTATTCACTTTACTCTGCCATATCACTTTACTGTAATGCAACAGTGAGTTGGAGGAAAATGATGACAAAATACTGTCAACCAATGAATGCTGATCACAACACTGATTAGCAAAAATGTTTGCTACCTTCACTTTGTCATCAGATGCTTTCTGTGTTTACAATGTTACTTCAAATGCTTGAACAATTTCCAGTACTTCACTAACTGCAAGCTCTGACATTATGAAAGCCTTAACTCTGGTTTCATTGCATTCTTATTAAAGAAGTTGCAGATTTGCGATCCACATTACATACGATAAATCCCTTTCTTTGTAATAATGATGAAACTCAAGCCTACATGTCACTACAATCAAGCTCTCTAGATCTTTCTAATGGTATATTCATACTTGTAAATAATGGCATTGTTGCACTGTAACATAAGAAATTTGTTTATTATTTGGTAAGAGTGCGCACCTGGAAAAGCAGTTTTGCTGCGTCCAAGAAGTGGTTTGCCTTGCGATAGAGTTCTACAGCTTCGAGTAGTTTATTCTTAGCCAGCAAATGGCTAGCGTATTTGGAAAGTAAATCATTTATTTCTGGGAGTTTATACTGTTTGGCTAATTCAACTGCTTGGTCCCACTGATTTAAACCAACACATGCATCAACTGCTGGTTTTATTTGACCATACTGCAACAAACAAAAACAACATTTGATGAGTAGGTAAACAACTACCATATAATATTTTGAATGAACTAATAGTAAATTTTGCTACCTTAGTGTATGCCATGACAGCTTGTGCACACATCCCTACTGATGCAAACATTTCACCAATAACAGGCAGGAGTGAATGTTTGTCAGGGAGATTTGCAACACACGATTCTAGAGCAGCGTAATCTTCTAGCATGTAATAACAGTGGACCAAACGTTCTTGATTGCGACCTTTTTCATAGTATTCCCTGGCACCTTCCCTTCAAATTGTATCACACCAATCATTAAAATAAATAAAAAAGTAATACAACAATCTGAAACAGCAAATGTATATTATCATTTTGTTTAGTGTGTAATAACATACCAATTCTGTCTATCTGCAAAGTAGTTGCCAATTGAGTTCCATGCCTGTTCCATCTGAACATCCGAGCCACCAGCACCCATTTTCATTAGCTGCACTACTCTGAACCAGTCACCAAGTTTCTCACGAAGGGATATCGCTAGATCTCTAAAATAAATTATACAAAATTACTTTACAGACAGAAATATATTGTTACATGTACCAGCAGGAAATTCTAAAAATTCTAAATATGTGTACAGTTAAATATTATAGCATTAATACAGAATTTATTTATAAAAAAATTCTATACGGCTGTAACTTACGGATCTACACGAGAATAATCAAATCATTGCAGATTATACATATACTCTCATGTATTTATGTTAAAAGACTGATTCTATCCCAACATAGAATCTCTTGACACTATCATTTACTTCATGCATCGACTAAGACATCCTACATTGAAATGATTAAGAGCCTATCCTAATCTACCTCGCAAACATAACTAACTTTGTTGTAAAATTGCTGTTCCTTATTTATGTGTGAATGTAATTTATATTGAGTGTGTTTACACAAATTTATATGGCAACAATGTGACTTCCTTATACCATTTCAGGAGAAGGATTCCACACTGGCAAAAATATTATATTGTAACCCTCTGCTGAGTCGGTAGATAAAGATCAGGAATGGCAACCACTTATCTATAGCTGATTGATCACAGTAGATAAACATGTATCAGCACAGAGGTTTAACTAGTTTCACATACACACACTGAGGCACCCTTCTGCACACGTTAGTGATCACATGCCACATGTCCACGACCTCCACCTCCCCCCATCCTCCCATGTAACGTGCGAGTGTGTGCCCGCGTCCCGCCCTCCACACACACACACCACGAAAGAGAGAGAGAGAGAGAGAGAGAGGGAGAGAGAGAGAGAGAGTAGCCACTCATGGCCTTCGATTAATCGTGTGCATGTATACGGTTTCCTCATTTGTGGTGATATTTGCAATCTGTCCAAGAGATTACCTTCCCTATAAATATTCATTAATAATCAGGGTGCTGTTTCCTCTTTGTTTGTATATTATCATTTGTGACTTTCTTTTCGCCTAGTCTCTCACCTGCCAACCTCCACAAAGATATTACTGTATCATATTTCCTTAAGTTTCCAACAGAAATTTAGATTCAGAAGTGTTCACCACTGCTCATTCCTTTAATACATAAAATATTCCAGATATCCATATAATTACATAATACATACTATATAAACAAACAAATTTATCAATTAGTCAGGAACATAAGTTGGTACAAAGGAAAAACAGATAAAACCATTACTTGTTTTGGTGACTATTTAAAAGCTGTAGGCATTGTTACATAGCTTTTAGCACAAACATGTATTGCTTTAAGTTTTCTACAAATTTCAAACTGCTAGCACATGGATTTTTTTTTTTTTAGAACAGATAAAAAAAGTGTTTTTAATGAGTGAGAACTATTCAAAGATTATAATACCTACGATCCACTTCAAGATAATACTTCTCAGCATCATTAAAATTCTGGAAATATGCTGCAACTTCAGCTTTCTTTAACGTATCATTTTGTATATTCTGCAGTCTTTTAACAAACTGAATTCCAGGATAATCACTGCATCGAACAAATGCAGCTTCTGCGGTGGACAAGTCGAGCTGCTGGACAGCAGCCTCTGCTAGAAGACGCCTGAAAGTAAAATCATATTTCAGTGTAGTATACAAATAACAGTAATAATAAAAACCATAAAATAAATAAAAAGACATCTGCTTCCTACTACATACACCCTCCTCACTATAAAACAAGCACAGATGAGTGATGTAAATGGTATATATGCAATTATGCAATGTTTCCTTTGTCACAAGAGAAATGGAAAGTGCATGAATGAAGAGAGAGGGGGAGAGGGAGAGAAAGAGAGAGAGGGGGGGGGGGGGGGGGGGGAGGGGGGGCTAGCTCTCTTACACCTTATACAAGTCTTCGCTTGTAAATTTGAGAAAGAGCATTCACTATAATCAGTTGAAACACTGCAGAACTCCCAAAGCCCTACTACTCTCTCACTTATTTCCCACACCCCAATTTGTCTAGCAGTTCTGCTTTTCTTTCCTTCCCCTTCCATATCATTTAGTATCTTAACACTAACAGATTTTCACCCTCACCCATAGATTTGATCACTCATTTGTCTTGCATTTTCTCTTTAATTCACAGTCATTGGCTTGTGATGTGTCGTGTAAATCCACAAAACAGGAGTTGGCACTGACATCTTTTCAGTTGTTAAAACCAATTCAACTGTGGCACGGATGTGGCTTTCATCAAAAGTCATTTGATGTATTCTTTTGTTCTCTCTTTGTTTTGCATCACTAAATATCTACTAAGTCTCAATTCAGTGTATCTGGATCTGTCTTCAGATATTTCAGTATTCATGGAACATTTGAAATATTAATATTCTGCACTGAAGTTAATCAAATACTAGGTTTCTTCTTCCTCCAGATCACTCTCGTCTGTAATATATCATATAAATATACACATGTGTCTCTCACAGCATTCACCTTTGAAAAATAAAGTGATGTTCATAAAGTGGTCCACAATATGCTAATGTTTTCCAGAAAGAGAAATGCAATGGTCTTTCCAGAAGTAACATCTTTAGCTGCGCAAGATACTGAATAAAATTTTCATTTTATCCCAATACATGTACATGCTGCAACTTAGTAATGGCAGCCTCAAACAGAATAATGGTAGCTTCTATGCAAACTATCTCTTGTTAGTTCGTCTAAAAGTCAGTGTTTGTTCTCCTGTAAAACTTTTCTGAGTAATCACTAACTATTCAATTCAATAGTTCCACAATATTATGTGATCAATGCTTCCAGAGATACTTTTTAATTTATTTATTCATCCATAGATAGTCTCACAATGATACATGATTTGTCAACATAATGCAATCAAACACACACATGAATAGAATATACAGATATGTGTTTTTATGGCTGTACAGCTTTATGTGTGAGGAGGTAGGTGGCCTTCAGTCCGTTGGTGGAGTCCTGATGAAATGTATTCACTCATGACGGCAGTCCTTGCAGTGCGGAAGAAAGGTATGAAGATTAGTGTGTAAAGTGTAATTGACTACAAGCTCACTAGAGATGGGATACTAATGATGTACAGGGATGAGGAAAGAAATTGGCCATGTCTTTTCAAAGGAGCCATCCCTTCATTTGCTTTAAGTAATTTGGAGAAAAACATGGAAAGTCTAACTCCTGACAGCCAGAAGAGTATTTGAACGCCAATCCTACTGAAAGTGATTCCAGTGCCTTAGCCATTTCACTCCCTCATTCAGTACAAATCTCATTGGAAGGAAGGCAGATGTAAAACTCAGATTCATTGGACAAATAACAATGAAGTGTATTTCATCCTATGAATAAGATCACTCATAAAGACAGATTACTGAATACTGTTCAGCAATATGGAATGTGTCCTAGGCTGATAGGATAGGTTGAGTTGGTGGAAGGATTGAGAGACTTTTGGGATGAGATGTGCGGTTCTTCAAAGATTTGTTTAGTCGGCATGATAGTGTCGGGAAAATGCTGCACAATGTCCTTGGTAGAAGTTATACTAATTTTGTCACGGTTTAATCTTCAAATTCCAAGAGAATGCACTTAAAGATAAGTGTCAGGTAACATCTTTATCAAAGAGATTGAACCATATAGTATCTGATTACAAGATTATTGGTGAACATAAATATTCAGGGGTAATACAGGAAGTGATATGATCACATATAATTAGTAAATCACTACCGAAGTATTGTCCCAATGTTTGGGAGTCCTTACCAAGTAGGCATGACAACAGATATTGAACTAATTCTGAAGGAAGGAAGCTTAGAGTTTAATATCCTGTTGACAATGAATTCAGAGATGGATTACCAGGATCATAACAGGTCAATATAACACATACAAAAGTCTAACGGAGGTACTTGGGGAACTTAAATGAGAATCCCTGGGAGAAAGGCAACATAGTTCTTGTGAAACTTTGTGGGTGAATTTAAGGAACATGTATTTGGAAAAGAATGTAGACTATTCTGCTGCCATTATCACATATCTCATGTAAGAATAATGAGACAATATTATGAAAAGGAAAGTTGGTACTCACCATCTAGCGAAGATGCTGCTGAGTTGCAGATAGGCACAACAGAAACAATGTCAGAAATAAAGCTTTCGGTCATTAAGGCCTTCACCAACAATAGACGTAGACACACACACACACACACACACACACACACACACACACACACACACAAAAAACTCGTGTGTGTGAGTTGCGTGCTCGCTTTTTGTGTGTGTGTTTGTGTATGTGTATGTCTATTGTTGACGATGGCCTTAATGGCCGAAAGCTTTATTTGTGACATTCTTCTTGTTGTGCCTATCTGCAACTTAGTAGCTCTGCTATATGATGAGTAGCAACTTTCCTTTTCATAATATTGTTATGTTCCATCCAGGAATAATGAGAATTATGTAAGAGAGAGCAGGGCATGTAAAGAGGCCTATGGACAGTCCTTTTTACCTTGCTCAAAACATAAATGAAATATGGAAGAAAACTGACAATAATCGGTATGATGTACCCTCCTGGGGAGTATTTATGTACATGTAGGTGGTTGGCCTTGGCCTTGATGAAGGAACCATACCAGCATTTACCTGAAATTGTTGAGAAAAACCACAGAAAGCCTAAATCAGGATGACCAAATAGAGCATCATCCTCTCAAATATGAGGTCAGTGAGACTTCCTGGCAGATTAAAAGTGTGTGCCAAACCAAGACTCGAACTAAGGACCTTTGCTCTTCACAGGCAAGTGCTTTACAAACTGAGCTACCCAAGCATGACTCATGATCCATCCTCACAGCTCTACTTCCACCTGTACCTTGTTCCCCACTTTCCAAACTTCACAGAAGTTCTCCTGAGAAACTTGTGGCACTAGCACTCCGGAAGAAAGGATATTGTGCTGACATGACTTAGCTACAGCCTTGGGGATATTTTCAGAATGAAATTTCCACTCTGCAGTGGAGTGTGCACCGATATGAAACTTCTGGTAAATTAAAACTGTGTGCCGGACTAAGACTCAAACTCGAGACCTTTGTCTTTTGCAGCAAGTGCTTGACCAACTGAGCTACCCAAGTTACTATGCCCAAAGCACATCTCCCTTCAGTCCGTCAGAAAGATTGAATCAGTGACAAGAGTGAGGAGTGAGATGTTGAGCTCAGGAGGATGATGAAAGAATGCAATCATGCGCTATAGATTTTTGCCCATGACTATTGTAAACACAATACACTGTGATTACGTACAGGGTGTTCCAAAAAAAAGTGCCAGGATTTTGAATAACGGCTGCAGAAAAAACTTTTCAAGATAATGAAAGGATTTAATGCCAAATTGAAGAGTAAAAAACCTTAAGTTTTGATGTGAACTCGATTTGTCACTCTGCAGACATAAAAACGATACTCGATTTTATGCCGTGTAGCATCTCTGGTGTTACATTCATGAAGGCTGTCAAAATTTGCTCCTGCAGATGCCTCAAATATCGAATTTCTTCTGCTTAGACAATGTTTCTGACATAGCTCCAGAAAAAGAAGAACAAAGCGTTACAATCACGACTTCTGAGAGGCCAGGGAATAGTCACATCCCTGCTGTTTCTTTAAAATAAATATATTTTACTGACCTTTTTCATCTCCTTAGGCAATTTGTTACACAGCTTTATTCCCGGATAAAAAATGCTGTTTTGAGTTTTTTTATTTGTTTTTCCTTGGTAAATGTTAAGTCCAAACTGGCTCTTGTTCCATGATTATGTACATTATGTACGCAAATATTAGGGAAATACTTATTAATATATTTCCTGACATGCACAAAAGACTGGTAGATGTATTCACTTGGTGCAGTAAGGATAGCCAGTTTTAAATAGTTCTTTACAATGAGTCTAAATACTACTTTTAGTACACTTTTAGAAGTGTAATTATAACCTGATTTTTCCAATGTCTTATGTGAAAGATGCTTTTGTAGACATTAGGACCAATAAATACAATACAATACAATCCAAGACCCTTTTCTGCAGTTTGAAAAAAGTGTCTATGTTTTGTGCCTCTGATCTCCACGAAAGAACCCCATAGCTATGAATTAAGTGTACATAGGAATAGCGTGTCATCACAAGACATTGGCTGGTACACAACACTTTCTTTTGTTTTCTCTCTTTATGCTGAAGTGTATGCTGTTTGTTTTCTTTATGTTCTAAGTTAATTTATTGCATACTTCCAAACTGTAACCATCCTTAAGGGTTTTATTTGCTTTCTCTATTAGGAGTTCTGGTGTTTGATAAACTACTTCGATGTAGCTGTCATCATCAAAAAGAACTTTTTCTTCATGTCTTATACTGCGTGGAAAGTCACTAATATATATCAAGAACAGAAGTGAGCCCAATAAACTATCCTGAAGTACACCTATATCTATGTGTTTCTTGTACGACAATAGTTTTACTAACAATATATCATCATTAGATATGTGTACTACCTTATGCACTGTGTTTTCCAGATAAGACTGTAACCACTTGTTTTCTTTTCCTCTAACACCTAGTTCTTCTAGTTTGTTTAGTAGTATTTTATGGTCATCCTTGTCAAGAGCTCCAAGTTTCTTTTTTGTGAACTCTGTAATGGCTGACATTGCACTTTTTTCCATTTCAGAAACCAAACTGTGCTTCATTGAAAAGGTTTTAATTGAATGGGTGAGTTGAAAAAGGTACACATTCCACAAATTTCACAAATTAAACTGAGATAGCCATTTTCTTCTTTGGACGTATAGACATCCATTGAGCATAAAAAAGAACATCTTCCTCTACTTCAAATGTGCTTGCCAACAATAGTTAGATACGAGTGAGTTGAAGAAAGGACATATTCCTGGAGTATGTTCCTTCTTCAACTCAAAGCCGCACTAGAGTCGGCAACACCCACCACAGTGCTAGTGCTCGCTGCTCAGTCATGTGTTTGGTGTGTAATGTAGCAGATGAGCGAGCTGTTTAAGGTTATGTTGGTTATGTTTACAGTGAAAAGTGATAAGATCTGTGCCAAAATTATGAGGGCTATCCACAAAGTACATGATGTTTTCGTTTGTGTCCGTTAGAGGCGAGGCTAGCGCGGCCATCTTGGTGTCATGGCATTCCGCCGCTCAGTCGGCATCCTGCCGTGCTAGTGAGAGGTTCGTGCTGTACTCCGTTGAGTTACTGTGACAGTTTGAAATGTTAGCGTTAATTGAAAATGCCATGAAGTGTGAAGTGCGTGCTGTAATAAGGTTTCTGACTGCAAAAAACTGTACACCGATAGAAATCTATCGGCAGCTTTGTGAAGTGTATGGGGACAACATAATCACTGAAGGTGGAGTGCGTCAATGGGTCATAAAATTTAAAAATGGCTGAACTAACATTCACGATGAAGAGCAAAGTGGAAGATCCAGCATAGTGACTGCCGAACTTGTTGAAAAAGTCAATGCCACGGTCCGTGAAAACCGTAATTTCACAATAACTGAACACTCTATGAGTTTTCCACAAATTTCACGAAGTTTGTTGCACGAAATCATTACCAAAAAGCTTGGTTACCACAAGTTTTGTGCAAGATGGATACCAAAAATCTTGACAGAGATTCACAAAAATCAGCGAATGGCTGCAGCGTTAACGTTTTTGGACGCTTACGAGAAAGATGGCGACTCATTACTCGATCGCATTGTTACTGGTGACAAAACATGGGTTAAGCATGTGAACTGCGAGACAAAATTGCAGTCAATGCAGTGGGAGCACACAAATTGCCCCCAAAAACCCAAGAAATGCATGCAGACAATGTTGGCAAGGAAGGTGATGGCGACTGTCTTTTGGGACAGAAAAGGTGTGATTTTTGTGGATTTCCTGGAAAGAGGCACTACAATAAACTCTCAAAGGTATTGCCAAACTCTGCACAACCTCAGAAGAGCAATACAAAACAAGTCCAGGGGAAAGTTGGGCTCAAAGATCTTCCTGATTCACGACAACGCCCGGGCCCACACGGCATATGCCACTCGTGAAGTTCTCGAATCTTTTAAGTGGGAGTTGTTTCCTCATCCGCCGTACAGTCCCGACCTGGCACCGAGTGACTTCCACTTATTCCCAGCAATGAAGAAGTGGTTGGCTATGCAGCGTTTTGATGACGACGCACAGCTTCAAGAAGAGGTAACCATGTTGTTGAAGGCGCAAGCGGTCGAATTTTATGACGAAGGAATTTCCAAGCTTGTCCATCGCTACGATAAGTGCCTTAATTTAAATGGCAACTATGTAGAAAAGTAGTATTTAAGTGTGGCTTTCATCTGCATTTAATAAAAAAAAATTCCAATACTTTATTTATTTTTAATTCGAAAACGTAATGTACTTTGTGGATAGCCCTCGTAGTTTAGTGAAGTTTATTAGTTTTTGGTTTACTTTAGCCAAGTAACAATGTCAGCAACAGACAGTGACAGTGGTGAACCAAGACATAAAAAGGGAAGACATTACAAAGAAAAACATGTACGGGAGATGGAAAAGTTAGCAAGGCATCGTGGTGAGGAGTTTGTAACTTCAGCAGGCGTTCATGTTCCAGCCAAAACAACCGGCCCTAACTGTAAGTTTAGGAAGAAATGCATGGATAGTTTCTTTATTGAGGAAAAGGAGAACATTATTTGAACTCTATATAGTGGCAGACCTAAGCACGAGCAGGACACATGGTTAATGAGCGTAATTGAGAGATACAAGGTTGCAAGGCACAGACCATCAAATGAAAACTCCAAACCACATGAGTTCTCTTTCAAGTACTTTGCCATGAAAGGGACAAGCAGAGTTGAAGTACGTTGTAATGCTTACATGCGGTGTCACACAAAGTTGTCATTAGGTTGACACATATTTTGGCCTCTGGGAAATCCACTATTGACATGAGAGGTAAACATGAAAACTGTTCTAATGCTGTTCCAGCCTCACATCTAGTTAAAGTACATGAACATATTGATTCAATTCCAACATATGTTGCTCACTATATGTCTACAACAGTCACATATCACGATGCTCAACTCAATGTGGCAAAAATGCATGAACTTTTCATATACAAATTTCCTGACATGAAGAATGTAATTAAGTATGAGTTTTACTTGGATTATTTCAAGAAAAACTTTAGTTACCGATTCGGCAGACCTCAGGTCGATGTGTGCAGTACTTGTGAAGACCTGAAGATCAAAATTAAGTCAAACATGCTTAATGACAATGCAAAAGGTGTAGCATCTGCTGAATTAATGGTGCATAACAGACGTGCTAAGCATTTTTATAACAAGATGCAGGAAATAAAGGAACTATCAAAATCCCGGCCTGATGTCATGGGAATTGCTTTCAATTATATGCAAAACCTGCCACTACCACTGCTGCCTGTACAAGAAGTATTTTACCTTACAAAACTATGGTTCTATGTCTTCAATGTTTATGACATAAAAAATGACAAGGCCTATTTTTTTACCTAGACAGAAGGTGAGGGAAACAAAGGCCCATATGATGTACGTTCAATGGTTTTGGATTTTATCACACATCACATTCCCGAAGGAGTGCAGTACCTCCATGCATTTAGCGATGCAAGTGGATGCCAAAACATAAATCATGCTCTGTGCAGACTTTTGTGCTCCTTGACCATGGACAGTAGATTCAAGGCTATACATCTGTATTACCCCATTAGAGGGCACAGCTTTATGCCATGTGATCGTATGTTTGGCACAGTGAAGCGTGAAGTCCAGCGACATGATCGTGTCTACTCACCTGAACAGTACAACTCAATGATTGGTAGTGCGAAGAAAACAAAGCCTACTTTTGTTGTGACCACTATGCAATGTGATTTATTTTTGGAATTCAAGAACTGGTGGCCACAGTACTTTGTGAAACAGCCTAGAAGTGTAGAAAGCAGAGCAGTTACTTTCAAAATAAGCACATACAGACATTTTGTCTTCTAAAGTGATGCAAAGGTTTTGTTGAAACACCCGCCTATATTGACAGCCCCGTAAAATGGACCTTCAAGCTGAAGAAAACAAACACTGTTGAAATCCCTGACACCAAGGCATATCCAGTGGGAAATGTTCCCATAAAGAAAGACAAACTGCAGGATCTCCAGAAAGTTAAACACTACATCCCAGATGAGCATCGATCTTTTTTCGATGAAAGAGTCTCTTGGATACAAGAGACATTAATGAAGATGATGTTGATGACTAACTGATCCACCTACAAGGTAAGAGTAATAAAAACATATTTTAAAGTAACATTTATGGGCCATGTGTCACATACTACTGAATAAAACTAAAAATAATAATGATAGTAAAAATAAAAAAGAACATTTTTTCATAATATTTTTCAAACAAGGCTTTTTTTCAGCTGCTGATCGACTAGAATAAGAAGACTGATGACTGTCTACTATGAAAAGTCCAACAATGAAAAATGTTTAATAGGAAAACATTTTTTTGTAAATATATGTAGCCAACAGTTTTGAAATATATTTTTTTGCCTTTTTACAAAGATTGAATAATTTTACTTGCTTATTTCTGAAATCTTTTTAACACAATCCACAAATTCGGATAAAGTTTGTGCGTTTAAAAACTTTGAGCTGAAAAAGGTACATAACCCTGAACATATTTATGCAGTTACATGGTATATAACAAATATTTATACATAGGTACCATGTGCAACGCGTTTGCTACACTCAATTGTACACATTCACAATAGTAAATTTTTCGGTATAACAACCAGTTTTCTCACAAAAGCCGAAAATTTATGTTTTTGGAATGTGTACCTTTTTCAAATCACTCATTCAATTATTCATGTAACTGTCTTTCAGGATAGGTTCAATTATTTTTGAGAATGCTGACAGTAGTACACAGAGTGTGTGAACTCCTAACAAACTGCTAATTCACACACCATGGTTTCTTCCACTTCCTTCAGATAGCTTCATAACCAATTCAAAGTGTTGAAAGGAATAAAGAAATCTGTGATAATTTTACAAAAAATTGTTACCACAAACGAGGATGTGGATTCTCTTCAATGAATGTTGTTGCTTCTGCTATTCCAACCTTATCCAAAAGATCTCTGGTATCTCGAAGCGATTTCACTTCCATGTCAAGAATGTTTTCTGAAGTTGGTCTTTCAGGATTCTGCATAATTTCATCTAACAACACTGCTCGAATCTCTAACTCCTGGAATCAAATAAGTCATTGAGAATAATTAAAACACACAAACATGTTCTGTTCTGTGCAATTACTCACACAAACTGAAAATTTATGGATTACAACTAAAGAGGTATTATTTGTTAATTACAACCATAAGACTGACAGAGCATTCAGGAATTTAGTTTCAACTGAACATGCACTGATGACTCATATTCGTAACTTACAACTATGAAATGCACATCATCGTTTCACATGAGATTTGTTGATTATTAAAGTCTTTCCTGTTTCTGCTGCACTTTCCACAGCATGAGGATAAGATGAACATAAAATGGAATTCTTGACTAACACACACTTGGTGAATGAATACTGGTGATAGGGTACAGGGGTAGGTATACCTCGCTAGACATTTTACAGTGGAGCACAACTGTCATCAGCAACACAATGAATGAGCAAGAGCATTACCATCAAGTTTTTACTAAAAGACATAAAATTTTTTAAAGAGCGCTGCATCTCTACGAGGAGAGGGTGCTTTCTTTTCGTGGCTTGTGGCATCATAAGATGAAAAGCTTCCTTGGTTGCGACATAACTCTTTCTGGTTAGCTTTGTGGTGTTAGATATTGTTTTAGTCTTTATTTTTTACTAGTAAAGTATTTTTTATCATTGATAGGTGCTCACTCAAGCAATTTTCATCTCTGCAGTGACACTTCTGTTGTGAAATAAGTGAGAATAAAGAGAGGCAACTGGTAGTCGTGGCATCGAGTGAGTGCAAGGAAAGATGTACTCATATCTTTGTACCATTTTTGTTAATAATATAGTAAGTTTAAAATGTGACTACATTACTAAACTATCCAATATAATCATTTTCCATATATGGTTAAGTAATTTAAGCTGCAACTGCTTCAGCACATTCAAGAAGGGATACAAATAAGAAAGACATATTAGAACTTATTGATTGATGGGTGATGGAGCAAATATGAATGTGGTCCAGTCAAGTTAAATACATACTTTTCTGCTGAAAAAATTGTCCTAAGTGCTTCTTTTATTCACCAAGACATTCTGTAGATTAACTTCTTCCACTGACAAAGAATAATAATGTCCACTATGAGTCCACACTCTGTGATGAATTTTATTCACTCAACTGTTTCTACTATGAAGGAAAATTCTAACTCTGCAGTCCACCTTGGTCCATTCCTACTTATATGTTATGTCGATGATTTCCCAGTTACACTCAACAATAATCCCACCATTACAATTTATGTTGATGTTACATCTGGCATCTGCTGGGTAGATACTACAACCCAATATAACAGTTAAATATCACAGTGAAGGGTCCTCTAATACAAGGAGTAAATGTAACAAGTAACCAATAGTTGAGATTCTGAGCGAGCAACTGATTGGCATGTAGATGTTAGAAAGGAAATAGGAGTAGTCCACTTAATTTCAACTGATGTTGATTTACACCAGTATTTTGGAACTGTGTTCAAACATTACAAATTACCTCTTTATTTTCAGGAAGTGATGAGTGCTATCAACAAGGGATCTCAAATTGATTTCATATTTATTGATTTCTAGGTTTTTGATACTGCTCATTACAAGAGACCTCTAATCAAACTGTGTGCCTATACAGTATTGTCTTAATGGTGGTGCTACTGGATTTCTGATTTTCTGTCAGAAAGGTCATAGTAACTGATAGAAAGTCATTGAGTAAAACAGAAGTGATATCTGGTTTTCCACACGAAGTGTTATAGGCTCTCTGCTGTTTCTAATCTGCATAAACGATTTGGGAGGCAATGTGACCAGCTCTTTCTCGTTGACTGCAGATGATGCTATCATTTGCCCTCTAGCAAACTCATCAGAAGATCAATACAAATTATAAAATGATTTAGACTAGCTATCCATATGGTGTGAGAAGTGGCAATTGACCCTGAACTTTAAAAAGTGTAAGTATATTATTGCTAAACAGAATCCATTAAATTTCAGTTAGATGATAAATAACACAAATTTAATGATTGCCAAGTCAGCTAAGTACCCATGGATTACAATTACAAGCAACTGAAGTTTGAGTTGTCACATAGAAAATGTTGTGGGTAAGGTGAGCCAAAGCCTGAGTTTTACTGGCAGAACACTTACAAGATGCAACAGTTTTACTTGAGAGATTGCGTAAACTACGATTGTCGATCCTCTCCTGCAGTACTGCTGCATGGTTGGGACCATTACTAGAAAGGATTTACGGAAGACATAGAAAAAGTTCAAAGAAGGGTAGCTCATTTTGTATTGTAGCAAAATAGAGGAGAGAGTGTCATCGATATGATATATGAGTTGTGGTGGCAATCATTAAAACAATGTCATTTTTTGTTGTGGTGAGATCTTTTTGCAAATTTCAATCACTAATTTTCTCCTCAGGATGCAAAAATAATTTGTTGATGCCCAGCTACAAAGGGAGAAAGACTAGAGCTCACATGGAAAGAGTTAAGTGTTTACTTTTCCTGTGCACTATTTGAGAGTGGAATGGTGGAGAGATAGTCTACAGGTGGTTCAATCAACCCTCTGCCAGTCACTTAAGTATGAATTCACTATAGTTATGTAGATGTAAACAAGACTGAAAACTTCATGTGCTTTCAGATAAATCCTTTTTCAGAGCTAGAGTACACAAAAACACACACACACACACACACACACACACACACACACACACACACACACACACACACCTGTACACTAGCCCTGGCTTATACAGGATGCCAGCATTCCTGCACCCTGCACATCCTCTCCTCCTCACCCACTCCAGCTAATGCAACTGCTCACTCCAGTGAGCACAATATCAGCAAGGGCAATGCACATGCACACAGGTTTGTTTGTGTGTGTGTGTGTGTGTGTGTGTGTGTGTGTGTGTGTGTGTGTGTGTGTGTGCGAGAGAGAGAGAGAGAGAGAGAGAGAGAGAGAGAGAGAGAGAGAGAGAGAGAGGGGGGGGGGGGGGGTGCTCTAGCTCTAAAGAAGTTGTGAACATTATTCCTTAAATTAATTAATTTCAGAGTTAATGTAGGCTAAACAAATGTTGTGTACTTTAAATCCGGGGCACCAGAATGAAGATATTGTTGTCTCACCTTTCTCTGTATGTGATGTTTGTGTGTGTGCATAGAAGACAGATTCTCATAAAAGCCTATATCCATTAGAATATTACCTATGAAACTATGTGGTTCCAGAGACCTTTTAAAGTTTCAAACATCAATCCAGACTGAGCCGATGAGTGAAAATTTGTACCAAGGTTCAGATTCGAACCTGAGTCTCCTGCCTACTAGGCAGATTTGCTAACCACGACCACCCTGGCTCAGTGGCTTTGCACAATTGGATGGACGACCCTAGAATGACTCACTTCTCAATTCAAATTCCCATTCATGATGCAGACCACTCGGTACATCAAAAATATTACCTATTCATCCAAATACCGAAATGCTAAGGGTTGAGTGTTTTGGCTTAGTACAATCTGCTATACCATTTGAACTAGTACTATGTGAAAGTATCTGTCACGCTAACATGAAAAGGATGTTTTTATTATTATTTTGCAGAGGGGAATCATGAGGACGGAGTGTGGTTAGGCCTTTTGCAGTACACAATTGTGTGTATTGTGTTTTATCTAAGTTCAATGACAGTCCATTTTCACAAAGAACCAGTTATTAACTTTCAAGAAAATTAATTTACATTTTCAAGAGTTGAAGTTCAGCCATTAGGCATCATTATAGTAGCTGTATCATCAGCAAAGAGAACTATACAGCAAAGAGGACTATATCTGCTTCTTGAATATATGTTATTACATAGCAACAAGAACAACAGTGGATCCAATATTCTTTCCTGTACTACACTTGTAATAAATGTTCCCCATTCTGAAGACACTGTTACATTTTTTTAACTTGCAGGGTTTCTTTATGCAATATTCTGCCACCTTTTAAATAAAACAAAGGAAGAAAGATTAGGGTTTAATGATTTTTGGTTGGATAGGATGAAAACCAGTTACAGAAAGATCTCCAATAATGAAATATTTTAAATTCTCGAGTTGACTACTGTGAACTGTTCAGTCAGATAAAATTTGGCAAAAAATACCAGTTAGTAATATTTAGTCATTTAAATATTGTATAATCTGATTAGTGACAAAAAAGAAGAACATGTTCAGTGGGGAGATCTTTTAAAATCAAAACCGATACTGACTAAGTATCTGGTCAGAGCTGTTGTTGGTAGTGGTCAAGTGTGCATGAGGAGTGCCTGCTTGTGTGAATGTGTGCATGTTTTCTTTGCTGTAGAAGGCTTAGGCCAAAAGCTCTGATCTGTAATAATCATTTTGTTGGCCTGTCTACAACTCACCGGGTCACCTTTACGGTCAGTAGAATCTACCCTTTTCCTAACATCGTTAATTTGAGAGATGTGTTATGGTTCTTGCACGGATATGGTTCTTCTCCAGTTCATTTGAAACATATGTACGTAGTGAAATTAGTTGGTAATTACTGACATCTGTCTTGCTAACTTTCTCGTAAAGGGGTCTGACAACAGCATATTTCTGTCTGCAATGAATCATATTTTGTGATGATGGTCTATTGCATATACTACTGAACACATTGCATATCTATGAAGAACATGATTTTAGTACATTACTTGAAAAACTATCAACTCTGTGAGAGTTTTTGCTTTTGAGAGAGTTAATTAAATTCTTATTTCTTTTGCAGGGCATGGAGTAAATGCAAATTGCCGATGTGCATGTGGCATTGCTCCTTGTGTGTATTCTACTGCTTTACCCCTTGAATTGCACATGCTAAACTTTTGTGCTACTGCAAAGAAGTGACTATTAAATATTATGAATATCTGACTTCTGTCATTTATTTTTTGGCTGTTTTCTTTATTTCTCACTGAAACTAATGCAGTAATCCTTCACAAGACACACACACACACACACACACACACACACACACAAACACAAACACACACACACACACCTCTGCAGCTACATTGTGCTGGTTGAACAAATAATGCCAGTATTGCAGTTTGGCAGCTACTGGGGTAATGGGTTGTGTGAGGTGGGGTGCGTAGAAGGAGAAAGAGACAGAAGTCAAAGGAGGGGCTGGTGAAGGGTAGCTGACAGCTTGGAGAGAGGTAGCAGGTATGCAGGATGGGAATACAAGCAGGTGTACAGGATAGGAATGGGGCAACAGACCTAGTGAGTTTGTGCAGCACCCAATGACAATGTTGTGGAGCAGTGGATTTGGAGAGGATGACATGAACAGAGGAAGGGGAGACCATTGCGTAGAGGGTGTGGGTGCTGTGGGTTAGTGGACACTGAGGCCAGGAGGAGTATGGTAGTAGAGAATGTGTTGTAAGGATAACATCCATCTGTGTATCTGTGTAGTTCAGAAAAGCTGGTACAAGAAGCATCCAAATGATAATGGTTGTGAAGCAGCCATTAAACTTGAGTATGTTGTGCTCAGAAGCATGTTCCACCCCTGGGTGGTCAACTCTGCTTTTTGCCACAGTTTGGGGGTGGCCGTTCATTCTGATGGAGACCTGGTTGGTGGTCATGCCAACATAATATGTTCTGCAGAAATTTCAGCAGAGCTGTGTATGATGTGGCTCCTTTCACAACAGGTGGCCCTGCCTCCAATGGGATAGGGCAAGTCTGTGACGGGACTAGAGTAATATTTACTGGATGGGTGAACCAGGGAGGTACTACTAAATTATTTTACACTGTGGCATTTGGGTCTTCCAAAGGTTTGGAGTGGGAGTGACATATGGATGTTGGCATCAGAATACCACTTTTGGAGGGATGGGAAGGATCTTGGATAGGATGTCCCTCATTTCCAAGCTTGATGATAGATAATTGAAGCCTTGGTGAAGGACATGGTTGAGTTGCTCCAGTCTGGGATGATAATTTGTGGTGAGTAGGATGCTCCTTTGCAATTGGTTCTTGGGGCTGGTGGGAGGACTAGAGATGTGCGAGGATATGATGCGGGATATCTGCTTGCAAAAATAGGTCTGGGGGATAGTGCCTGACAGTGATGGCCTTTTGCAAAGCTTTGCACATCCTCTGCTGCTGTAATCCTCCTGGCCTCAATCTCCACCAACCTACACCCTCTACCCTAAAGTTACCCGCTTCCTCGGTCATGTCAAGCTCTCCCAATCCACTCCCATCTTGTGCGCAAGAACATACTGGCTCTGGGGGGCAAGTTTCACATTCCTATCCCATACACCTTCTGCCTCTCCTTCCCACATTCCTATCCCGCACATTTGCTGCCTCCCTCCAAGCCATCAAGCCATCAACTACCCTCCTCAACCCCTGCTCCCACTTTCTCTCTCTCTCTCTCTCTCTCTCTCTCTCTCTCTCTCTCTCTCTCTGTCTCTACCCACCCCATCCGACACAATTCCCAAGCCCAGTCTACCTGCCGAGCCACCATCCTGGCACTGAGTGTTTACCTGGCACAGTGTAGCTACAAAAATGTGTGTGTGTGTGTGTGTGTGTGTGTGTGTGTGTGTGTGAGAGAGAGAGAGAGAGAGAGAGAGAGAGAGAGAGAGAGAGAGTTTGTGTGTGTTTGTGTTCATGTGCTTGGGCATGTGTTCGCTTGCAAAGTTTTCATTCTGTTTTATGTGCCTGTCAACGGCACCATGCTCACAATGCTTCCACTATTTGGAGGGTTGTCTCCTTCACTCCTAAATTATTTTACACTGTGCAGTGACTTGAGATTACATAAGGGACAGGCAAATAAAAATGAGACATTTCGAAAAAAAGTAAGTAAACTGTTTATTATTCCAAAAGTAATAATTCTAACTGCTAGTACATTTATCAATAACAATGCCTTCATGGAAAAATGTTTACGGTTGACTATGCAACCCTGATTGTACCCAGGCGTACACCTCTTTGTCCAAAGCAAATCGACAGATATGAATGTTTTTCTTAGGGGCTCCAAAAATATGGACATCAAATGGGAAGAGATCACGACTGTATCAAGGATGTGTAAGGGATTCCCAGTGAAACTTCTGCAGTGTAGTTAAAACAACCTTGGCAACATGTGGCCTGGACCACACATCCTCTATAAAGTTCTGATCTCTCCCCTCAAGATTTCCATGTTTCTGGAGGCCTGAAGGAAGACAGTTGTGGCCATCAATTTATTACAGATGAAGAGGTACACACCTAGGTACGATAATTGTTCTGTAGGCAACCACAAACATTTTTCCATGAAGGCATTGACCAGCTTGTCTCACAGTGGAATAAATATACAGTTATGACAATTACTTTTGAAATAATAAACAGTTGAGTCACTTTTCTTCATTTGCTTCATAATCATTCGACTGCCACTTATATTTCAAGTAAGAGACTAGTAGTACATGGAAGAAAACTAAAAACATTCATCTGTCAGAAGAGTAATTTTGGAACAGTACAGTAGAACTCCTTCTTGATGCAGAATTGAACATAACTATCACATGCACATTGCTTTACTTATTTTGTATACAATGTAGTAGAAAGAACACGTGATTAATTTTGTAGGTGTTTTGGGGAGACAAAGGAAGTGAAATTTAGTACAAAGCTGTATCTCTGACAGCAACAATAGCTCTAACTGGCTGGGCAGTGTGTCAAACTGAGCTCGAATGACAGATACAAGAACATTAATGCAGTGGATGGCAAGTGGTGGCGTGCCAGTCTCTTGGTAATACATGAACAGATATCTATGGGTGAAAGATCTGGATTGGTAACACATGAACAGATATCAATGGGTCAAAGATCTGTAGAACACTCTAGCCAGGGTAATAGTCAAACACCCTCTGTACTGAAGTAGGTCATGGCTGCACAGACAACATGTGTTATCTTGTGAAAAGGTAACATTATTGAGACCTTGAAGATAGGGCACAATCATAGGTCTTCACATGTTACAAATGTATTGATTCCTATCCATATTGTTGACTACACAAACTAGTGGCGATCATGTTGTGTATCCAATGGCACCCCATAGCAAAGGTTCAAATGTGTGTGAATTCCTAAGGGACCAAACTGCTGAGGTCATCAGTCCCTAGACTTACACACTACTTAAACTAACTTATACTAACAACAACACACACACACCCATGCCCGTGGGAGGACTCGAACCTCCGGCAGGAGTGGCCGTGCAATACGTGACATGGCGCCTCTAACTGCGCGGCCACTCCGCGCGCACTCCATAGCATCACATTAGGTGCTGACCCTTTGTGAAGATGGCAAATGTAATATGGAAACATTCCTTCTGCTCAAAGCCTCTGAACATGAATAGTCACTTGTGATGCTTTAAGTAGAACTGGAACTAGTCTGAAAAGATGATGTGTTCTCACTCCTGTGTCCAGTACCCACCAGCTGTCATGTAAAGGGAAACTGCAATAATGGTCACCATGGTGACAGTCTGTAATTCTCCAGACTTTGTCGCACTATTTGCATACCTCTCTTGCTGCAGACAAGCATATTTTCTGACTCAATGTATTTGACACGACTATACTATCAAGTACAGCCACGAAAACATGTAGCATGTACAGGATGATTCAGCTGCCCTGACTGCTGTCATTCTATGCATATTGCAGTGTTATAACTGGTCTTCATAAGCCACAAGTGACATTTTCATATTCTCTCATTTGTTACAGGCAAACTATTTTTACTACGAAAAAATGACCAGAAACTTTTCTGTAGGAAATGTAATGCAATTATAAATTTTATACTGGGATATGTTTTAGCTGGAGGCCATGATTTTTGAGTTATTCAAGAAGAATGTATGAAAGTGATCTTCAAATGCACTCCACCCTACACTTAGCCCTCAAAATTCAGGATTTCTAGCACGTTGTTTGTGGCACTCCCTATTGCCACTGTACAAAAGTTTTTGACTACAAGAACTATTCCTGATATTTGATGTTTTTTGGTCTCTACTGATTGGACTATTGCGCCTCCAGCTTCACTGAGTATTTCACTGAAATTATTAATTTAAACTTGCCATTCTTTTTAAAGAATGAAAAATTACTTTTGTAAATATTATGCCGTAACTAATTATGTAGACAATTCAATCCAAACTTAATCCTTACAGGCACAGTTGTTTCGTAATAAGAAGGCCTGACACACACAACAATGTAATTGCTTATTTTATACTGTTAAAATTCACAGAACTGCCACATAAAATTTACATAAGCATTAATTTTGCAACCTGTAAGTGCACAATAATATAGATGGGGCAATAAGACCAGTCAATGAAAACAAAAAAGACTGAATATGGGAAGTAACTCATCCTGTTGCAAATGTTTGCACAGTGGTATGAGGAAGTGCCATGAACAACATACTAGAAATCCTGACCGGTGGGGTCCTGAGTGTGAGAGTGGAGTGCATTTGAAGGTCACTCCTGTACGTTTTTCTTGAATAACTCAAAATTATGGCCTCTAGCAAAAATGTGGTCCAGCACACATTTAACAACATTAAATTTCCTACAAAATTGCCCTGCTCATTTTTCGGTAGGACTAAACAGTAGTGAGTGAGTGAGTGAGAAAATATGAAAATCGGCGCACGTGGTTTATGAAGGCAAGCTATAACATTGCGGGTTGCATAAACATCAGCAGTAGGGGCAAGTGAATCACACTGTATAGCTGCACGTGCTCATTGAGATCTTGCATGCCACCAGATGTGGTCCTCCCTAATGCACCAATTCCACATTCGCATGACAGTCACAACATCCTGACCAACGTGTGCAGCAAAGCTGCAGAATGATAAAAAACAACTGTGCCAGTGATGAATTCTAACATATATTGATGGATGTTTCTACTTCTTTCATGAGTGAATTTCTTAAACTTTTCACCAGCAAACAACATTCAAATGTGATCTCTGAACGAAAAACTGGCTACATAACCTTTCCTTATATACAGAATGTATATGTCATTTCTCCTACTTATACTGTGTGGCTGAAGTGAAATCTAATCATACACATTCCGAAACATATAGTACACTTCATGCCAATTTGACAATTGTCACATACTGCCTTCATGGTGATGCATTTTTAATTGGTGGCAGTGTATTTTTACACATTTTTTACAACAAAATGTATCATAATTATGGTTTTGCAATGATCTATCTAAACATCCATTAAAAACATGACTACTAAAACAAGTCCCTGAAAAATCTCCCTTAAATAATTTTTTTTTTTTCCCCCTACTGGCAGAAAAATTGATTTCTACAGACATCACAAATCAAATCAACTTACTGTCAGGTATTAAGAGTTATAACATGTAACTATTGAAAATATTAGCAGGTAAACATTTTGGGTTCATAGTCACATTTGGTTTTAAGAACTGTTATGTAACTGAATGTCATCTTTACAGTTTCTTTATGCAAATTGCAAATATTGTTTCCTGGGCCTGTTTTAATGCATAGCTCAAAGTTTTACCATATTAATAATATCTCATGGTGCCTCACTGAAACTTTTTGCATGTATTTATGACAGTAACATAGAACTGTTTCAAGGTCATTCCATGAAAAATGGTTTTGTTACATCTGTAACACTTCCTGTTCCTTTGTTTAATGGAAAATCAACACTGCTCACTTCATCAAACTTTCACCGTGAATAATGTTCTATGGACGTCTATCTGTTTTTTACTTTCACATTAATACTTGGATGTAAATTGTACAAATGTTACATCCATAACAATGGAATGATGCTGCAGTTAAAATTACTGCATATTTTTTGTGCTTGTCAGTTGTTTGTCCAACAATCAATAACATAAAAATCAAAGTAGCTGCAGTCAAAACTGTCTATCTTGACACAAATTTTATGGCATTTGACAAGTTTTCAGGGATGAAATTCAGTTTACTGTCTTATATGCATGAAACAGCAGTGTCAACAGTGTGTGTATGTATCAAATCCAGCCTGTGTAGGTTTGTTGAGAGGACGCTCTCACCACTGTGCTTCAAAGTGAAGTGACTCATATTATGATGTGCAGCATAATCATATATTAGAAGGCTTAGTCCCATACCATATATTATTTGGCAGTGGTTACTCAGCTTAATGTAAGGACTATTGATACTGGAGGGCACGGTGTCACTGGCAGCCCATGCACAGTAACCCAGCAGACACACATGATAGTCAGTGGCAAGGTTTGATGTGTGAGGCAAGAAAGCAACAGCTGCACTTATGACATTTCTTGCTTCTTTTCATAACTGACAGAAAGTAAAGTTCTTAATCGGAATAATGACAATGAGTGAAAATTTTATATTATTGGATAGCCTTTGGTGGAATACTGTATAGTTGTGGTGCTAAGAGTTGACAGACAGATGAATAATATTGAAAACATTCTTGAGCTTTCAGGGAACATTCTCCTTCAGAGCTAGCTAATATAATATAGCACACACACACACACACACACACACACACACACACACACACACACACATGGCTACAGTGACCTTGTTGGCTATATTTTCCTGGGACTGCAATCCAGTTGGGATGAAAGGTTGAGTCTGATGGCATGGCTGAGTGAGAAAGGAGGTAAGGGAGAGTAATGAGGGGTGAAGGGAAGGGTGGCTATTGGCTGGGAGAGAGAGGCACTAAGATCACAATACAGAAATTTGGTACTGACAAACTCACTCTGGGCACGCAGGAGGAGTTATGTGGTGTATAACGAATCAAAGGAACGGGTCAGGAGAGGGAAAGAGGGGGAAGGGGGTGGGCAGAACAGAGGAAGAGGGACATTAACAAAAAGAAAGTGTAATTGTTGGTTAGTGAAGTGAAGTAAGAGGCTGAGACAAGTAGGTGAAGGTAAGAATGAAACAGGGGCTACTAGAGACTGAAGCTACGAAGAACACCAGACTGAAGGATCTGTTGTAAGGACAACCCCCATGTACGAGGTGCATTCAAGTTCTAAGGCCTCCAATTTTTTTTCTACTTAACCACTCACCCAAAATCGATGAAACTGGCGTTACTTCTCAACGTAATCGCCCTGCAGACGTACACATTTTTCACAACACTGACGCCTTGATTCCATGGCAGCGGCGAAGGCTTCTTTAGGAGTCTGTTTTGACCACTGGAAAATCGCTGAGGCAATAGCAGTACGGCTGGTGAATGTGCGGCCACGGAGAGTGTCTTTCATTGTTGGAAAAAGCCAAAAGTCACTTTCTCGATCATGTCGTCAGACCGGCTTGTGCGAGCCCGAGGTTGTTTCGGTTTGTTGTCACACGATGTTCTGCCTTCATTAAACTGTCGCACCCACGAATGCACTTTTGACATATCCATAACTCCATCACCATGTCTCCTTCAACTGTCGATGAATTTCAATCGGTTTCACACCACGCAAATTCAGAAAACGAATGATTGCACGCTGTTCAAGTAAGGAAAACGTCACCATTTTAAGTATTTAAAACAGTTTTCATTCTCGCCGCTGGCGGTAAAATTCCATCTGCTGTACGATGCTGCCATCTCTGGGACATATTGACAATGAACGCGGCCTCATTTTAAAACAATGCGCACATTTCTATAGTCCGGAGAAAAAAAATCGGAGGCCTTAGAACTTGAATGCACCTCGTATATGCAATTCAGAAAACCTGGAAGCAGGCACAGCTGTGAAGTATTCACAGAAGTAAAGTATGTTTTGCTCAGCAGCATTTTTGCCACTGGGTGGTCATGCCCATATTAATGGCAATGCAAAAGTTACAACACAGGGGCTATATCACATAACTACTTTCACAGGTGGCCTACATCCTAATAAGGCAGGACATTATGACATTCCTGGAACAGAATGAGCTGGTTGGGTGCTTAGTACAGGTCTTGAATCTGAATTTCCTACAGGGATATCACCAATGTGGTAGGAAGTTGGGAGGAGGTGTGACTTAAGGATGGACCAGAGTAGTTGACAAATTGGGTGGGTGGTGGAACAGCACTTTGGGAGAGGGTGGGTAGGATTGTAGGTAGTATCTTCTTCTTCGTTTTTTGGTGATAGATGTTGAAGCCATGCTCAGGGCTCCTTTATCTTCTTGTTCACTCCAGTGTGTGTGTGTGTGTGTGTGTGTGTGTGTGTGTGTGTGTGTGTGTGTGTGGTATTAGTTGGCTCTAAAGTCCATTCTCTGAAAGCTCAACAACAATTTCAGTCTCACTATGATCCTATCAATCACTGCTACTCACACACACTCATTCACACAAGTACAATTGGTCACTGTCTCAGGGCACTACAGCCAGATTCTAGTGCCACGAGACAGTGGCCATGTGTTTTCTACTGTGGAAGAATGACTTTGTCTGAAAGCTTTAATATTTTAGCAACTTTTTTCATAGTGCCTGTCTATGACTCAATGCCTGCTCTATATGGTGAGTAGAAATCTATCTTTTCCACGTGGTTGTTTTTCCATCCTAGACTTTCCATTGTTGGATTTTTATATTTTGACATAATATAAGGAAAAAATCATCACCTGAAATGAACAAATATATCCAGAGCTGAGTATAGGTTCTTCTGGTTCAAGTCCACGTAACACATACATGCGTGTCTTCTCCATTATAGCCAATAATTCAGGATTGTCACTGGCCCACTGCACAGCCCACACATCTTTTCTCTCAAATTTACTAAGCTCCTTGTAACCTGGGCTGCCTGAATTATTCACTGAATCTCTAGGGCTACCAAAAATTGGATAGGATTCCAAGTCCAAAAATGTGAGAACACCAGTTACATCAATTACTGCCAGTCTCCTGCACAACAGAAAGGTGTATTCAAATTATAAGATAAAAAGATAGGTGTGTAAAAGAAATTAGTTTTAATAGTTACATTGTCTTCAAAAGAAAATATAAGTACAAGGAAATATGGTGTACTACTGTACTTTTGTAAAATATAATACTGCTGAAATAAGAGATAAAAGTAGAAGCATGCTGCTTTGTTAACTATAGTAAGTGCTACTGTTTATATTAAATATTATGCCATGAAATAAGCAGAGAAAAATTAAAAGTGTGGTCTTACAACGTTTCCTCCATAATCTCAAATTTTAACAGCAACAGTCTGTTAACAAGTCGCTTTAAGATGCACACTGTTGCTCATTAATTTACTTTTTCAGTAAAAAAGAATAAAATATAAAAACCAATGAAAATTGCATACAATAACATTTAGTAAAAGTTGGAGCACAAGAATGTATATCCCAAATGCAAATTAATCTGAAGGATATATAATGAAGGTATGTAGCCTTAATGTCAACTTTATATATAAATAAGACAGATTGGCTTCTGCCTCATGTTCAGTGATTTGCCAGTGTAGAGAACGGATTAATATAAATTTATTGACTTTACAGTCAGATGAGTTTCTCAAAATGTCACACCATTTTGATCAATGTCATTCTTATCACCTTCTACTAAGGGACTCACAAGAAGGTGATGAGAGTGACACTTATCAAAATGTCACACCATTTTGAAAAATTCACACAGCTGGACACATAAGAACATTACATTGGTGCAACTCCATGGGGAAGACAATGAGATCACACAGAGAACTGATATTTGGTCTAAAATAGAAACTGGGTTAATCAAATGTGTGTATTCACACAATACCTTGACTTGCACCCCATTCCTAAATATTCTCCTTCATTATGAGATATGAGATCTGAAGAGCATGATCAGCAAGACAACAAATGAGAGACAGACCTGCTTTCCATTAGGAACTTGTTCTACCAAGAGTAACTGGCAAACTTGACCAGTATATGTTGAGCATTTACATAAGGAAAGACATACTTTTTCTATTACAAAATTAACAAATGAAATAACGATCAAATTCTATAAAATGAAGAAGGGTGAAAGTGTCCTTGTTACAATGAGGGTTGGCTTACAAAATAAGTTAATATATAGTTATGAACTATTCATTAAATATAAACATAAAAGCATCTTACGTTGAGTTGCAGTTGATAGACAGTTTGTACGGTCTGGTGCTCAGTGAATACCTGTTGGTAAGTGCTACTTGTGGTAGTGAATAGCGCTGCAACATGCCTGACTCTCTACCAATCACAAGCATTTTGTCAGTGGCACACATACAACAAATTGGATCACCTGTTTCTTGCATGTTAGTGGTAGGCTGTAACAAAAACATTAAAGGATTAAAAATATGTTATACTGAATTTTATGACAATTTTTAAGAAAGTTTCTTCTTTCTTCAGAAGTACAGGAAGTAAAGGTAAATGAGATAAGAGGTGTGCAAAACTTTAAAAGAAAAATAACTTTTGACACTGATCTTAGAATGTTATGTATTTGGGAGACATAAGAGTTAAGTTAGAAAAATAAAATGAAGAAAATTAAATAAAATATGATTTATAAGGATTACAAACATGAGAAAAGTAATACTTTAACAAAGTTGTAGAAAACTGTACTTTGTTACACCGTGTTAATCTAAGTAATCTAGGATGGTTTCAGAATCCTCCTGATAGGTTTGAAAATTTACATTTACTATTGCTTCAAAAAGTGAAAATATGAGACTTACATGTCTTATAAAATTCAGGTAATTTCTTACTGGAAAAAGCTGACAGCTACTATGATTTAAATTTATTTAAAACAGAGCAATTAATGGTTTTGAACCTGAAAGGTTGCTCTTTAGATGCCAGTATGTGTTTTATATACTGTCTTTAAATTTAGTTGTTGACAGCATGCTGTTAGTTTATATTGACTGCTTTCTGCCACGGTGGTCAAATCTTTCTGGTGCACTGCAGAAAACTTAAATATTTACAAATGCTTCATACAAACTCCACTTAAAGTTATGTGATATGTTATTCAAGTAGATCAAGACAGAATGAGAGATTAAAAGAGGTGCACAAGGCATAAGATTAACTAGATTTTGAACTATTACTGGGAGTTTTTCTCTCACAGAGAAAACAAGCACCTTTAAGAAAGAAAGAGTCTCTTAATACTACAAGTATTAAGTATACAATACTACAATACAATTAAGTGATCAATAAATACATGGGGAAGATAACATTATTCAGCCATTACTGTTCTTTCTCAGAATTCAGAAGATGAATACAACAGTGAGTCGATAAGTAAGTCGCAACATAATGAAGTGACAGCAGTACTTTTCACCATATTCCACCTGTAAATTTAAACACTTATCCCCTCACTTGACAGGGTCTTGAAAGTCTGCAGCAAAGAATTCATGTGGTAGCTGTTGTATCTAATGAGTAACCTCTCAGGTTATGGCCTCAGTGCCTTCTAAGTGCTGCACCACCAAAGGGTTTTGAGAGACCCAAACAAAGCCAATGGGAACTATGCAGCAGTTGTACAGTGGATGTTCCATGTATTCCCAATGGAACATTTGAAATAACCCCAATGTTAGTCTTGCTGTGTGAGGGCACATATTGTCATCCTAAGGAATCACACTCACTGTCAAGAGTCTGGGTCATCAGTTGTGTGTAGCTTGTTATAATTCCCGCAGATTGGTAGAGTAGGATGCAGAATTAACAGTCTCACCATGAGGCTGGAATTTAAGCAATATGACCTACTGCATGTCCCAAGTAACCTTACCTGCCAATGGAATTACCTTGAACCCTTTTTTTAGCCAGGGAGAAGGGATGTTTCCATTCCATGGATGATCACTTTTGCCCAGGTTTCCAGTAGTGAACCTGTGACTAGTCCCCTATAATGATCTGTATTAAGAAGCCATCTCCTTCTTAACTGTAACACATGAGGTGCTACTCAGATAGGCACATACTGCTCCATTTTTACTTCTGAGGTCAACCAGCAGAATGCCTAATGTACACAAACTTTACTAAAATTCAACTGCTAACACATAATGTTGTACACAGGTCTTGAAAAGAACCTGGGTATGCAGCATGTCAAGATCCTTGCAAATCATTTATTTCACACACTGCAATTTGGTATCATTGAAAAATTCCAGAGGGGACTAGGATGCTTCTTGCTTGTGGTATTTCATCTTTTGATGAATACCTGTATCTAACTGAGAACAGGTTTCCGCAAAATACAGTCCTCACCATATAGAGAACATATATCATGATGTTCTTCCTACACAAAGTCCCATGGTCCAAAAATGTTTCACAATGGTGCGCTGTTCTAGTGACATATTGCTCTGTACAGTACTTGTAATCTCGCACTGGCAACTGTTCCCTAATCACCTACTGTGGAATATCATAATATATCGATTATCTTACACCTTACATATGCTGTGACCCTAAGAAACTTTGTTACAAAATTTAATATGGTGTTTACATCTTATTTACTGACTCACCATTGTAAATACTATTTAGAGTTTCAATCTATTGCTCACAGGTTCTACTACACACTCGGGGATTAGTTTTCCCTAAATTTGAATATTTTAAATCCTGAACCCAGTGGTAAAATAAATATCAGATGAATATTTACAGTTAACGTAACTGATGCTTTGTAAAAATTTAACTGTGATGCAGCTATTTTTTTCTGAATGATGCATAAAGTTTAATGAAAGCACTGAATAATATACGTAAGAGATAATATATAAAGTGTTCTTATTGAAACTGGAACAGCAACTAACTAATGTGAATAGATTATTCATTATAATTTCCACATGAAACAGCAATAACTGTAATTTAAACAACAGACTAGTAGATATATTATCAAACTTTGAAAGCAGTAGATCTGCTATGAATGTATAGAACAATAGTTTTAAAAACAACAGCTTGAGCACCATAGTCATTATTTATTAATATTGTACTTTGTGTTTTGAGGCTTAACATGCCTTTGGCTCCATATTTTCCACATCTGGATAGGTATTTGTCAGGGTAATGTTATTACACCATTATTGACTGGAAATGACAGTATCCACACCTTAGTGAACAGATGGTAGAAGAAATTTAGCTGGCAAGGGAGGAGAGACAGTGACATAAAGTTCCTGTACAGGGATATCAAGCCCAGCCTTACCTTTGGTGCTACTCCAGAGAAGTAGGCTACATGCCAGCACTGGGTTTCACTTTCTCCCTTCTCTCATCATTAGACAACACGAACATGACAACACAACACACTTACTTAAAGTAACTTGCAGTCAACAAATATACTTAAGACATAACTCTTAATACACCTACATGTATGTAATTGGAACCAGTGTGTCTTGCCATAAGATTGCCTATCCCAGATGTGGATAACATGTACTTGATGATGGAATCTATTGTTACTGAATGATGTAAAATTTTATATTATAATTATTCATGTTCAAGTTTCGCTTGTACAAGTTGATTATGAAATACTACCTCATAAGACCTATCAAGATCTTGAATAACTTCGGCAACGCCAGATGGAGTGTCATCAATATGGTACAATCTCTCCTTGCGCTGTCGGGAACCTAAACAGTTTTTTTCATTGTCAGTCTAAATAATATTTTCAGCCAATTATACATAATGTAAAATGGTGATTCTCTGACTTACTTAGTGCTGCAAATGTTGAACGAGATTTAGGTGTTCGATAATGCCAAAGTAAAAAGTTGCTGTGTGATGCTGCAAACACGTGGGATGAGTTCATAGCAGTCCAAAGAGGTTCAATATCTGTGTATTTTGCTGAAACCACAAAATAATGATTAGTGTGAAGAAGCCAGTCAGACTTACAGAAATATCTACTTTCAGACCATAAAGGTTTGTTTTCTCAATTTAAAAACTGAATCCCATCTATTTTACTGGGTTCCAGGGATGAACCCTAGAAAAAGAAATGCCATATATCTTGGACACTAGTGGCTTGGACGTCACAAGGTTAACATAACGACATGGAGGAACACCAAAAGTTTTGTGAGGTGATGGGCCATATGTAGTGTGCTTGTGCAACTGTACATACCAAATGCAACTGTAACTGTGTTTCTTGAAGTATGCCTGCTGGATAGAATATTTTATCATTTTTTCGGAGTGCATCCAAAACATTATTAGTCTTGAGAACTGCTGAAAGGTTTCCAGTCAAAATATCAACACAAGAGGTAAAATATCCAAGACACACTCACGAAAAAGATGGAACAACTATAGCTGTTCATGACAGTTGAATTGCAACTGCCAGGGCAAGAGGATGTAATTCGTGCAAGAGAAGGCAGTATGTCTTGTGGCTGGCCAAAATCAAAATGCCATCTACAGTATTTCAGGCAGTGTGTGGGCGAGTGTGTGCCCCCCCCCCCCCCCCCTCTTTGAATATCCTGCACACTACCGACCACGAACAGGGGTCATTTGTGATAAGTCTGAGAAAATCAGTTCATGCCCTGGGATAACTACTGCACATGCTGAAAGCCATAGTGCCTGATGTCCTAACACCTATGCAGTTACAAATTGAAAATGGTGCATATCTTTCAGTCAGATGATTGTCCACATCATACATAGTTTGCTAACTTAATATTGAAAAATGCTGAAAACTATGCCACTCTGTTAGAACTAGACCATTTGTGATAAGGCCATATTTCATGTCTGCCTGGAATACCTGACTTTTTTTGTGTAACAAAAATAGATTTGATTTTGAATTTCATATATAATGAAAAAAGGGAATTAATGTGTTTTCATGGGACTAACTATGAAATCTTTCACAAGCTTTTTCCAACAATAATATGTATTTAGTGGATTATTACAACAATAGGAAATGATAACACTACATGTTTAGCAAGTTCTCACTCATTTTGTAGTTTAAACATCTCTCTCTTTCTCTCTCTCTCTCTCTCTCTCTCCCTCTCTCTCCCTCACACACACACACACATGCAAACACATACAAATGAATAATTATGAAGCAACAGTGTGACTGGTTGCTCATGAGAGACTGCCAGTGGAGATGGCTGCAATCTCAGGTTGTAGAATTTTATGAAGAGGTAACTTATTGCCTCATTAAGACATAACATAAATACTTAAATCTGAATGGTGATCATACAGAGAAGTAATATGAAGAGTAGTTTAAGATTTTTCTAATAAATTTGCTTTGACAATTCCAGTCTTTTATTCATATTCTAACAGAAGTCCTCATAAAACTGTGAAATAAAGTTCGTGTCATTACCAAAACAAAAGGGATAGCAAAGGAATTGGGCAGAAAATGAAAGGAGAATGTAAGGTGAGTGCAAGAGAGGGGTAAGAGTGCAGCTGAGGACAGAAATTAGCAGGGATTTAAGTGTCAAGAATTGTGATTTCCTCTGGTGCTCACAGAAAAGTGGGTCGCTCCCATCCTGGGGTTCAAGTCATGTGCCACTCTTTCTTTTCAGACTTCCCCAACCTATCACTCTCTCCTCCTTGAGGACAGAACTACTAATCCCAAAAGCTAAGAAGTGTATGTACTGTTGTATGTGTCAGATGGCAGTACTGAAATTTCGCCTCCAGAAGGCACGTAATGCCCAGCTGTTCTGTACCATATTTTTAATTTTATGAAAACGGTAGCTGCTACTCACCAAATAGCGGAGATGCTCAGTCAGAGATAGGCACAACAAAAAGACTGTCACAAAATAAGCTTTTGGCCAAAAAGGCCTTTGTCAAAAATAGACGACAGATGCGCTCATGCACACGTGTGCCACCCCCACCCCCCAAGCCCCCCCCCCCCCCCCCCCCCCACACACACACACACGCGCACGTGCACACGCATGCATGCATATCCATATCTCTCTCTCTCTCTCTCTCTCACACACACACACACACACACACACACACACACACAGTCTCTGGCAGATGAGGCCACACTACAAGCAGCAGCAGAGCATGATGGGAGAGGCAACTGGGTAGGGGTAAGGAGGAGGTTGTGGCAGGAAGGGGGAGGGATAGCAGGATAGGTGTGGGGGACGGTAAAGTGCTGCTGGGGAGCCTGCAGGGTCAAGGTGGAGAGAGGGAAGGGCAGCTAGGTTTCAGTGGAGTTGAGGGGTTAGACGGAGGGTGAGGGAGAGATTTTTTTTGGGGAGGGGGGGGAGGGGGTTGTGGAAAAGGAGAGAAGTAAAAAGACTGGATGCGTTGGTGGAATAGAGCGGTGTGTAGTGCTGGAGTGCGAACAGGGAAGGGGCTAGATGAGTGAGGACAATGACTAACTAAGGTTCAGGTTAGGGGGTTATGAGAACACAGGATATATTGCAGGGAGGGTTCCCATCTGCGCAGTTCAGAGAAGCTGGTGTGGGTGGAAAGGATTCATATGGCAATATGGCACAGGCTGTGAAGCAGTAATTGAAATGAAGAATGTCATGTTGGGCAGCATGCTCAGCAACAGAGTGATCTAGTTGTTCCTTGGCAACAGTTTGTCAGTGGCCATTCATGCGGACAGACCAGCTTATTGATTGTCATGCTCACATGGAATACAGCACATTGGTTGCAGCTTAACTTGTAGATCACACAATTGGTTTCACAGGTAGGCCTGCCTTTGATGGGATAGGTGATGTTTGTGACCAGACTGGAGTAGGTAGTGGTGGGAGGATGCATGGGACACATCTTGCATCTACGTCTATCACAGGAATATGAGCCATGAGGTAAGAGACTGGGAACAGGGGTTGTGTAGGGATGGATTAGTATATTGTGTAGGTTTGGTGGATTGCGGAATACCACTGTGGGATGGGTGGGAAGGATAGTGGGCAGAACATTTCTCATTTCAGGACATGGCGAAAGGTAGTCAAAACCCTGGCAGAGAATGTAATTAAATTGCCTCAGTGAGACCCTTACTATATTTTGAGATGGACCACTTGTCATTGCATTTGTGGTGACCATGAGTGGCTAGGCTGTATGAAAGGGACTTCTTGCTATGGAACAAGTGGCAGCTGTCAAAGTGGACCTATTGCTGGTGGTTAGTAGGTTTGATATGGGCTGAGGTACCTCTGTGTCTAAACAGTGAGACTTTGGGAGGTGGTGGGTGACTGGAAAGAGAAGGCATGGGAGATTTGTTTTTGTACAAGGTTGGGAGTATAAAATAAAGGCCCCAGAGAGCCCCTCAGTATGTTTCTGGAGGGACTGCTCATCACTGCATAGACCTAGTAATAGACTTAGATGCAAAACCTGTCCCATACATCCTCCCACCACCACTTACTCCACTCCAATCACAAACATCACCTGTCCCATCACAGGCAGGGCTACCTGTGAAACCAGTCGTGTGGTCTACAAATTAAGCTGCAACCATGGAGGTGCATTCTATGTGGACATGACAACCAACAAGCTGAAACTTCCTGGCAGATTAAAACTGTCTGGCGGATCGAGACCTGAACTCCGTACCTTTGCCTTTCGGGGGCAAGTGCTGTACCGACTGAGCTACTGAAGCACTTGCCTGCGAAAGTCAACAGTCTCGAGTTTGAGTCCCAGTCAGGCGCACAGTTTTAATCTGCCAGGAAGTTTCATATCAGTGCACACTCAGCTGCTGAGTGAAAATTTCATTCTGGAACCAACAAGCTGTTTGTCTGCATGAATGGCCACTGACAAACTGTGACCAAGAAACAACTAGACCAACCTGTTGCTGAGCACATTGCCAAACATGACATTCTTCACCTTAATGACCGCTTCACAGCCTGTGCCATATGGATCCTTCTCACCAACACCAGCTTTTCTGAATTGTGCAAGTGGGGACCCTCCCTGCAATATGTCCTACGTTCCTGTAACCCTCCTGGCTTCAACCTCTGTTAGTCATTGTCCTCCCCAGTCTAGCTCCTTCTCTGTTCCCACTCCAGCACTAAACAATCCTCTATTCCACCAACACATCCAGTCCTTAACTTCCCTCCTTTTCTGCTACCTCTCCCCCACCAGTCTCTCCCCGCCCCTCTGCCTAACCTCCTAACAGCACCTAGGCCTAACTGCCCATCCCTCACTCCACCTCATCCCTGCATGCTCCCCAGCAATACTTCACTGTCCTCCACCCCTACCCTGCTATCCTTCCCCCTCCCTGCCCCAGCCTTCTCCTTACCTGTACCCAGTTGCCTCTGCAATCATGCACTGCTGATACTGCTGCTGCTCATAGTGCTCTATTTTTGACAAATGCCTTGTTGGCCAAAAGCTTATTCTGTGACAGTCTTTTTGTTGTGCCTATCTGCAACCCAGCATCTCCACCATATGTGAGTAGCAACTATCCTTTTCATAATGTTGTCACACTCCATCCTCGATTTTCCACTGATTGATATTTTTAATTTTATCATGTCTCTGTTACAATTGAGAAATTACATTTAAACAATTTTAATTGTTTATGTGACCTGCCTAGCTTTTATTCAGTTTGTTCAGCAACTGAATCACTTACTGTCAACAGGTGTACTTATAGCATTGCATAAAATAAGCCCGTATTGTCCTCCGTTGTCTATGTCATCAGCTCTTGTAGCAAGCACACAATGTTCACCTGAGGAAGCCACCCCGAGGAGCAGGCGCACATTTTTGTTATAGCACTGTGAACACAGACACCATATAAATAATCAAAACTGTCATAAAGGTTGAAATAAACACAAAAAAACCTATACATTGGTTTTATAAACTACTATGACATAATTATAATTACAAAAGATAGCTTCATACACGATCCCGTGAAAATATATTTAAAATGACCGTTCAAAAGCTATCAGCTTCAGAACTCTATGTGTAGCTTGCACTTCTATCTTCCCCCTTTTTGTATGCTGTAGTAACCTATCATACTTTTGGTTTCATATATTAGATAAACATTCTTATGACGTCAATATGTATTTCATTTCCAGCAATATGATTCATCTTTGTAGGAAACTTAAAAGCAATACATACACTTTTTATCAGAAATATAATACCATTTACTGCATAAATAAATGTCTTACTTTAAAAGAATTAGAGTATTTAATTTTATATGCTTCTGAGACATATAGAAAAAATTTGACAGTTTACCTCATTGTTCTTTGTATCCCAAAATGTTACAATGGTTCCAGGTCGATCAGGTCGATTGTAGCAATAAACAACTGTATTCTGGAAATACGTCCACTTATAGTCAGGTCGTATGTTAGCGAAATATATGAAGGAGTCAACAGCCAAGGCAACTCTGAGAGAGCCACCTTCCCATACACAACTATTCACTTCATGGCCAGGAATTTTAAGTGTACGGAGGTGCTAGAAATGGGGAAAAAATAGTTTAATTGAATGGCAGTCAATAATTAGCATAGAAAAGTATATATAAATACTACAGTTAAATGTTTTTGCATAAAGTGTATTACAGAATTTTAAAAAGGACTAGCACTGTTTCGTAAAAATAAAATTATTATAAAATGCATGGAAATGTGCACTGATGTCACTGAAAACCGTATGAACCAAATAATTTCTAGCTTAAAATACAGGTTGCGGTCCATACTGACACATCCTTGGGCAATGTATGGCACACTGATGCGTGTTTACTGTGTGCTTTGACACATAGAGATGACAACCAACAAACACGTAGAATACCTGAGTGGCGCAGAAGACAAATATCCCATTAGGGTTGTCCACAACCAGTTATAGTAAAAGTTCAAGCCTATCTCTTCTTCTGTTTTACTTCCTCCACTGGTATTTCTCAAATTTTTTTATTTTGTTAGTTACTGTCTCCTTTCTACTCTATACATAACATTCTATTTTTCTTCCCATATGGCATTTTCTTCTCCCCTTCTACATCCAGTCTTATTTCTCAGTTTGGTTATTCTTGGATCTAAATCCAAGTGGCTGCAAGTTGGTCCAGAAGGTGGAAGTTTGTAACTCTGCACAGTAGATGAAAATAGATGTAATGTGCCTTCCTGATGACGGGTTTGGGTCCTGAGGTGCCTCAGGTAAGTGCATTTCTTCCCTGCGTTATACCCTCCTTAAATTGGCAATATTTGTGAATGGCACTCATCACCATCCTGATAGACTTTGGATCTTCTTTCAGTCTGCAAACATACAGGTTGGTAAGGGTCACCACAAGTCTGGCCACTCCATAAGACACAGACATGACATTACAGTCTGTGGCCAATCATTCTTTCCAACCACCTGGCACAAGAATCCTATTCTCACGTTAAGGTTGCTGGTGGTCCAGTCACAGGTATGATGTTTTGGCTCTTGAACTCTTCACCAAGTTAAGTTTGGAGGCATATGATTTGAAAAAATGGCTGGTTCAAATGGCTCTGAGCACTATGGGACTCAACTGCTGAGGTCATTAGTCCCCTAGAACTTAGAACTAGTTAAACCTAACTAACCTAAGGACATCACAAACATCCATGCCCGAGGCAGGATTCGAACCTGCGACCGTAGCGGTCTTGCGGTTCCAGACTGCAGCGCCTTTAACCGCACGGCCACTTCGGCCGGCGCATATGATTTGACCATCCAGGTATGGTGTTCCCTACAACACATGCACTTTTGGGGCCCTGTACGGAAATACATCACCATCTTTGATGGGCAGACAACTTATGTCCAAGACTATGAAGCCCATATTATGTTCCAAAATTTTGATCCCCTTTGCCTTGAGGGAGAAATTACATTTGAAACTACAAAGGTTGCAGGATGAAAATGCCCTCACACCAATCACCAATAGTTTGTTGGCCACATGCATTGTGCAGGTCACAAAATTGGGCAGTTCCTTTGCATTGATCATGATTTTAAACCCATGATAAATGCCCAAACAGTTGCAGATCAATACTTGATATCCAGGATGGAGGACATCATGGCAAAGCTGGCTGGGGCAAGATTTTTGCAAAGATAGATGTTTGGGAAGTTTATCTTCAGTTGGCCTTTGATGACTGGCAAAACACATCCTGATGATTAATACACCCTTTGGCTTAGTTTAGAACATCATTTGTCCTTCATGATTTCTAGTGCCCTGGGCACCTTCCAACACTACTTGGAGCAATTGACAAACAGCATCGCAGGAATGGCCAAATATCTGGATGACATTATTGCCATGCAGAAAGCCCTAACGGATCTGTTGTACAATTTGGAGAAGCTCTTTCAGGTCCTTGAAAAGACTGGCTTAAAGTTTACCAAGGACAATTTTTTCCCTACCAGTGGAATACTTAGGCACAATTTTTAGTGCTGTAGGCATCTGACGTATGCTGAAGCATGCTGAGGCCATCCAAAATCTTCTTTATCTCACTGATGTGAAGCAGTTGAAGTAAGTTGTTGGCAAATTGAATTATTATTACAGAAAATGTATTCCTCACACAGCAGCCATTGCACCATCTGTTACACAAGAATGTAAAGTAGATCTGGTTGCCCAGAAGCCAACAGGTGTTTCATGACCTGAAACAGCCACTGTTGAAGCCCACCTGCTCAATCATGTATGATCCTCAGAAGTGGCTGCAGATGTATCAGATTATGGGCTGAGAGCAGTCATCTCTCATAAGGTCAATGACGTGTAGTGTCTCTTCACTTCCGCTTCCAAGACGCTAACAGCTCAATGTAATTATAACCAACTATGACTAAGGCCAACGTCTTCTCTTGTTAACTGATCATAAGCCATTATTATCTTTCTCTTACACATGGGTTCTAGCATATCTCAAAGGATGGCATGCAGCTTTCAAAGGTGGGCCACGTTCCTTATATATATACTGATATGATGTTCAGTACTGTACTATCACTCAACATTTAAATGCTGATGTTCTCTTTCATCTTTCAGAAGGACAGAACATATCCTTTTATACAGTACCAGAAGTTGGTTAACACTGATGTTAACTACATAGTGGCAGTGGTTCATTTCCTCATCCATCCCTAAGCTGGTTCCTGCCATTCCAGTACTGCAGGAGGTCTCACATTAGGCTGCCACATGTTGGCCATTACATAAGAAGTTCATCTACCTAGTGATAACAGTGTCATGAGCCCATGGTCTTCAAAGCTAAAGGTGTTCTCCTTTTCTAGCATGTTAATGGCAACAAACAGGTCATCATTCCCTGAACCCTTCACTGTCAAGTTCTCAACTCATCCATTAAGGATGAAGAGGCTGGCCCAAAAATATGTATAATGGAGGGACATTGATAGGGACATCAAATGCACTCTTGCTGACTAACAGTCCTACCAATGCCACTAGGAGGCCCCACCAAGGAGATATTTCCAGTAGCCTCTGCCTACACAGTCGTGTTTGCGACTATATCTGAATACTGTGGATCTATTTTTAGGAGCTCAATGGTTTATTTTGATCAAAGCAGCAAATTTCCATATATTTCTTGTATGAGGCCCATTACTTCTTCCCAAACTTTTCTAGTAATGTCATGCATCTTTTCGATTCAAAAGTTGCTGACCAGTCTGGTCACACATATCAGGCCTCAATTTTGTTCACAAGACATGAGGCAATTCTGTAAGTTGAATGGCATGCAACATGATCAAATGGTAGCCATTCATTTGGAACCTGATTGCTTTGCTGAGCATTTTGTTCAGACTTTCAAGACAAAACAGCCAAGCTACAGCAGCCTTGGAATGGAACAGGCAACATTCCGTGCAACGAGTATTTAAGTATTCGCACCACACCTAGCCAGCTAGTTCCAGCTGTGGGCTGTCCCAGACGCTCTCAACCCTGTACATTCAACAAGCAGCCAAACTGACTACAAGTGTGAAGCCATCACTCTCACCACTGAACAGTGCCTCATTGGACTCAGCCAATAATGGACAGTAAACTTTCATGTGGACTTATTTTCTCTGTGAGGAACTTCCCAGTTGGACTTGGTCTCAATAAGATACTTTCTAGCTGTTCTAGTATGTCAGTGATTAATTAACTGCTCATTCAAGCACAACAGAACTTTTGTTTCTTTGTTTCAACTCTGAGAAGATTCATTCCGAACTAACTGCTGTATTCTGATTAACTCTATGCTCAGTGATTTAAATAAGTTAGTTTGTATTTGGCTACCTGGGAACACCTGTTAACATGTGTTGTTCCACTTTAGTGACAAGAAGCTGCTGTCTACGATTTCACTGTGGATTACCATAATGTCTGATATAGTGGATTTTAACTATCTATAAATCCATGACATTGACCAACCATGGCTGCCATTTCATCACATGTATTTGCAAGTAAGCTACTAACAGACTGCTCCTTTATCTGAAGAAATACTGTATATCTTCCATTTCTTGTATGACAAAGACCCTTTCACATTGACGGTTCAGTTTCTAGCATATAACAGTTCCTCCATTACCTCATCATTCCAATTAATGAACCAAACATAAGCTAGCAGCTTTGTTCTTCTACATAAAGGAGCATCTAATCAATTTCTCATGATACTGTGACATTATTCAATGTAACTGATCTCACCTAGCAACATGTTCAGTTTCTAACATTATACTGACAATTTCTTTAATTGTGTTAATACAAGTGTTTGCTCAAAAGTAAGTGATTTGTCAACCATGACAAACAGATGCTACACACCAATTGCAAACAGTCTTTCCTGAAGTTTCTGGTTAACAATAGGTGAACAAAGTGATACAAAGCTTTGTTGTTGAGTTCAAATTTTATGAAAATCATAAACAATCATTCAACAGAAAACTTATGTGAAATTTCAATTTTTTCATGACACTATTTCTTTAAACACTACCTGTAAATACTCAGCCTATTTCTGAGATGCTATTTTTTTAACAGCATCAAATGACTACCTTTTAAAGAGGCTTAAGAGACTGGAAAATATCCTGAAGAGTAAGACTGAAGTTATTAGACTTTAGCAGAATTGTAAAAAAGTTTACTCAAGCTAATGCTGCATGTGTTTGAAAATTCTACATATTTTTTATAATTATTCTTTCTTTCAAGAACAAGTCTGAAGAGGTGTGTGTGAACCACTATAAATGCAGTTTTGTTTGCTGGTGGTAGAAGGCTGGAACAGAAACAAGTTTAAGAATGTCTATATTACAAAGCACTAGATAATGATTAGTTCTCATGATGTTTCACAGCTCTTATGGTTACTGAAGTTAATAAATCCATCAAGAAGGCTACAAGAGTTTTTTATGTTGGCAAGAGCAGATAAGCAGTTGTTAGCATCCTATTCAGACAATGAATGGACATCATGCAACTCCACCAAATATATTGGTGAACTTCAATAAAATTCTTCAGGGTATCGGACCGCATCGTCATCATTTTAAAATGCGCCAACGTTTCGGCCAGCGTTGCAGCTAGCCTTCATCAGGGCCTTACGTTAACTGCTAAATGAACACACTTGGATTCCTTAAATAGCTGCACGAGAAAACCGTGTCGTTATTTGATTGGCTGTACTAGGAAGAGGAGGAGGGGTGAAAGGTATGCTTTATTGGTGTTTCCTTTATTATCTGTTATTGGCTGAAATAGCTGTTTTCTATTGGTCTTTATATCAATCCACCCCATTGGAGGAGACGGACGAATAGCGAACAGGTGATGGCTGTGACGTCACACTGTTTCTATGCTGTCCAGAAGCCGGCTGCGGCGTGCCATTGCTTTGTGTGCTCGCGACCACTACTGTGGCCCTCCGCGTGTCCGCATGGGCCGCCTCGGCTCTGCCGCCGCTCCGTAGCCCTGCTATTGCAGGCAGCCAAGACCTCGGAAGCTTGTACCCGTCCTCTCTATTCATGTTGGCGGGTCTTTTGGCTATTTCTATCGCCTCTCTAATCTTTCTTTTGAAAGTGAGAGGCTGTTTTGCCAGGATGCGGGCTTCTTGAAAAAATATTGGTTTCCCGCACTCGTCTCGGTGTTCCGCCACTGCTGACTTAGTGTGTTGCTTCAGGCGGATATATCTTTCATGTCCCGAGAGCCTAGTGCTGATCGGACGTCCCGTCTCACCTATGTAAACTAATCCACATGCACAACCAATTTCATACACGCCAGCTGTGTGTAGTTTGTCAACTGCATCCTTGGTAGAACCGAGCATGTCTGATATTTTGTTTCTGCTTCGGAAAATTGGTTTGATGTCGGCTTTTCGTAGAATTTTGCCAATACGTTCGGTGACCCCTTGTACATATGGTAACACAGCAATGCTCTGTGCCTCCTTCTCCTCTTCCCTATTAGTCTTGTCCCTTGTCGACATGGTGCTGTCTATCATCTGCTTCCCATAGCCATTAGTTCCGAAGATGGACCTGAGGTGTTCAAGTTCTGTCTTCAGATGTTCTTCGTCGCTTATCCTGTACGCTCTCTTCGTTAGCGTGTGCAGGGCGGACTTCTTCTGCGTGGGGTGATGGTGGGAGGAGGCGTGAAGGTACCTGTCCGTATTGGTTGGTTTCCTGTACACTTTGTGGCCAAGTTTACCATCAGGTTTTCGATAAACTTCCACGTCGAGAAAAGGCAGCACCCCATTCTTCTCTGTTTCCATTGTAAACTGGATTTTTCTATGCTGTTGGTTAAGGTGATTGTGGAAGTTCTGTAACTCCTCTTCTCTGTGGGGCCAGATGACGAAAGTATCATCGACATAGCGAAGCCAACAATTTGGACGTAATGGTGCGGACTGGAGGGTTGTTTCCTCAAATGCCTCCATGAAAATTTCTGCTGCGATAGGCGATAGGGGTGAGCCCATAGCTACACCGTCAGTTTGTTCATAAAATTGACCTCTCCACCTGAAATAGGTGGTCGTCAGACAGTGGCGCACAAGCTCACATACATCAGGTGCCACGCGTTCTTCTAGGATGTTCACAGTATCTGACACTGGGACATTCGTGAATAGGGATTTGACGTCGAGGCTAACCATCAGATCTTGGTCCGTAACATGCATTTCCTTTAGGAGAGACACGAAGTGAGTGGAATCCTTAACGTAGGACTCGGTTTGATGCACTAGGTGTCGGAGCCTAGGTGCCAGTTCTTTTGCTAGGTAGTAGGTCGGCGAATTTATACTGTTTACTATGGGCCTTAAGGGGAAGTCGGTTTTGTGTACCTTCGGTACACCATATATCCTTGGTGCCTGTGTCACTTGCGGGATGAATCTTCTGGCCTTGTCGAAATTGATTCTAGAGTGCTTGAGCAGTGCCTGCGTCGTTTTGATTACCTTGGCCGTCGGATCTCCCTGAAGTTTCTTGTAGATAGGTTCTGCGAGAATATCTTCCATTCGTTTGTTGTAATCAGTCGTGTCCAAGACTAAAGTGGCGTTGCCCTTATCTGCCTGTACCACTACTAAGTGGGGGTTGTCCCTGAGTTCCTTAATGGCATGATATTCCTCAGCGTTGATGTTTTGCTTCGGTGGCTTTGCTTTATTCAGAACTCTGACCGTTTCCTGCCGGATCTTCTCCGCCTCGGCCTGTGGCAGATGACGTACCGAAGCCTCTACGGATTCTATGATATCTTCTTTTGGAACTCGCTTAGGTGCGACTGCGAAATTCATCCCCTTGGCCAGCATTGCTGTGGTTGCTTCGCTCAAGGTGTGGCTGGAGAGGTTGACCACTGTCCGTCGCCTGTCCAGCGTCAATGTTTCGTCCGTGGATTTCTGTTGTAGTTTGTCGTACTTTCTCATCTGGCGGTTAGTAATACTATTGCTGGTCCTTGATGCTTGCTGAAAGGTTAACCTGTCGACTTTATCCCAGTCTTCCATCTGAAGTTTTCCGGCCAGAAATAGGTGCAGATCACACAAATTCCTGTTGTGAGCATCGAGACTTATGCGGATGTGGCGAATCCTTTCCCGTAGCAATGCTTTACTGGCTTTTCTCGACGTGGAAGTTTATCGAAAACCTGATGGTAAACTTGGCCACAAAGTGTACAGGAAATCAACCAATACGGACAGGTACCTTCACGCCTCCTCCCACCATCACCCCACGCAGAAGAAGTCCGCCCTGCACACGCTAACGAAGAGAGCGTACAGGATAAGCGACGAAGAACATCTGAAGACAGAACTTGAACACCTCAGGTCCATCTTCGGAACTAATGGCTATGGGAAGCAGATGATAGACAGCACCATGTCGACAAGGGACAAGACTAATAGGGAAGAGGAGAAGGAGGCACAGAGCATTGCTGTGTTACCATATGTACAAGGGGTCACCGAACGTATTGGCAAAATTCTACGAAAAGCCGACATCAAACCAATTTTCCGAAGCAGAAACAAAATATCAGACATGCTCGGTTCTACCAAGGATGCAGTTGACAAACTACACACAGCTGGCGTGTATGAAATTGGTTGTGCGTGTGGATTAGTTTACATAGGTGAGACGGGACGTCCGATCAGCACTAGGCTCTCGGAACATGAAAGATATATCCGCCTGAAGCAACACACTAAGTCAGCAGTGGCGGAACACCGAGACGAGTGCGGGAAACCAATATTTTTTCAAGAAGCCCGCATCCTGGCAAAACAGCCTCTCACTTTCAAAAGAAAGATTAGAGAGGCGATAGAAATAGCCAAAAGACCCGCCAACATGAATAGAGAGGACGGGTACAAGCTTCCGAGGTCTTGGCTGCCTGCAATAGCAGGGCTACGGAGCGGCGGCAGAGCCGAGGCGGCCCATGCGGACACGCGGAGGGCCACAGTAGTGGTCGTGAGCACACAAAGCAATGGCACGCCGCAGCCGGCTTCTGGACAGCATAGAAACAGTGTGACGTCACAGCCATCACCTGTTCGCTATTCGTCCGTCTCCTCCAATGGGGTGGATTGATATAAAGACCAATAGAAAACAGCTATTTCAGCCAATAACAGATAATAAAGGAAACACCAATAAAGCATACCTTTCACCCCTCCTCCTCTTCTTAGTACAGCCAATCAAATAACGACACGGTTTTCTCGTGCAGCTATTTAAGGAATCCAAGTGTGTTCATTTAGCAGTTAACGTAAGGCCCTGATGAAGGCTAGCTGCAACGCTGGCCGAAACGTTGGCGCATTTTAAAATTATGACGATGCGGTCCGATACCCTGAAGAATTTTATTGAAGAAGACAACGGCCGCGGAAGCCTACGCTTACATATATTGGTGAAATTTGCAGAACTATCGACAAGTGTCATTACACTAAAGTAAGTCCAGCGAGGGTGCTGCAAGGAAAGCACAGTGTCTCAACCCAATCAGTTATGTGAGACCAACTAACCAGCCTATTAAATCCTGACTGGCCTTGAGATAAATCTCATTCTCTGTAAGTCTGCCAATGTCATGTTCTTATCTTAACTGATGCTTGTCTAGATGACTTTGAAAATGACATTATTCCACCTGGCTGTGTTTTAAAATATCTTATTTGCTCTACTAGTTTTGGGCACTGTCCATTCTCATGTGCATCATTTTAATCTTGGTGTACTAAGAATGGACAGTGTCCAGAACTAGTCACACAAATAAAATGTTTTAAAACACAGCCCCCTGGAATATCATCATTTTTCAAATTTATTGAGTCTGAGGGGTCCACCAAGAAGAAAGTGATCCGTAGATGAAGACAATATACAAGGGTTGAATGAAAAGTAATGCCTCCACCTTCATTAATTGGGTTTGGATGGGAATATTCTAATAAATCAAATGCAGAAATAATCCTTAGAATGTTATCTTTAATTACCAACATTCACTTTTCCGCATAATCACCAGCCAATTGGATATATTTCTGCCAACGCTGAACAAGTTTTCTGAAGCCGTTACAGAAGAAGTTGATGCTGTTTCTGTATCCACAATCCCACAGTTACCTCTACCTCTTCATCAGAAGCATAATGATGTCCCCGCAGATCATCTTTCATTATCGGGAACAGATGGAATTCAGACGGTGCTAAATCTGGACTGTATGGAGGATGCCGTATGGTGGTGAGATTCAGTCTCTGAAGCTCTGCTATGGTGGCACGTGAAGTGTGTGGTTTGGCATTGTCATGCTGGAAACATTTCCCTTTTCCTTTCGGACCTTTGTTAGCCATCATTTCAGAGTTTGCAGCATTGTGATGTAACACTCTGAATTTATTGTTGTTCCACGATCAAGGAAATCAACATGGATAACACCATCCGTGCCCCAGAACACTGTGGCAATGATTTTTCCAACTGAAGGCTGCATCTTGAATTTCTATCTCTGGGGCGAGTCTTTGTGTCGATATTGTATAGACCCACATTTCATCTCCGGGTCGTCATGGTGTACCCATGTTTTGTCTCCTGACACAATTGAATGGAGAAAGGCGTCACCTTCATTCTTATAACATGAAAGGAGTTCCTGACAAATTTAAAGTCTGTGCACTTTCATTTCAGGAGTCAGCATCTGGGGTACCCATCGTGCACAGATCTTGCGATAGCCAAGCAAAGCAATAATATGACCCATACATTCTTGTGAAATGCCAATTGTGCTTGTAATTTCTCTCTGAGTGATACGGTGATCATCCTGAATCAATCTGTCACCATTTTACTTGTGAAACTTGGTGGATGCTGTCACAGGATGTCCAATTCTTTGTTTGTCATGCAGGTTTGATGTTCCCACCTCAACATCTATAAACTTACTCGTCCAACAATGCACAGTACTCACATCAACACAATCACCATAAACTGCTTTCATTCTGATGAATCTCCTTTGGGGTGACACCTTCTGCTGTCAAGAATTCAATGACTGCACATTGCTTAAATCATATTGACCAACTGTCTGCGCAGAGGTCCATACTTTACACTGTAACAACACAACCGTTCAACGCTAAGGCTTCCTGCCAACTGGAGCTGCAGAGAAGAGGCTATGGAACAAGCCAGCACCTGCCGCATACCAATTCTGCCAACTGTTGAAGAGTTATGAAGATGGAGACATTACTTTTCAGTCAATCCACGTATTTATGGATTCTTCCGGATAATGTCCTTACTGTTGTGTAAGTCAGCTACAGCTGTGTGTGAGATTCCTAGAGTGAAGTTAAACTTTATCAGCTATACCATGGTATTCTTTTTCATCCACATGAACTAACTAACTACTGCAGTGACTTCCAGCACTGTCTATTAGTATTGTCACACATGTGTTACTATATGGAAACTTGCCAGTATTCAGTTTAACCAACACGTACGGTGAATTAGATAAGCAAATTCTGCATATTTTCTTGTGACTCAGGACAATTATTTTATCTTATTGTGAACTTATTGACTTTTGTTTCATGTTGCAATGTACTTATGCAAATGTGATAAATAACTGTTGCCACAGAAGACTGTATCACAAAACTTTAGTTCCTATTTGATGGTCACAGAAAAATTATTAGAAAAGTTTAAACTGATTGTAAATCACACTCTGGAAAAGTCTGTGCAAAGTAAGCGGATTAAGGACAGAAAGGACCCACTGTGGTTTAGCAACAAAATTTCAGAAAATGCTCAGAAAAATAGATTGTTGCACTCTTGGTTCAAAAACGAATGCACTCTTGGTTCAGAAACGAATGCAGAAATGTCATAGGCAAAGGCAGAAATTTGTGTGGCTATAAAAAGATCAATATGGAAAGTATACTATAGTTTTCATAGTCATACATTAGTGAAAGATCTTTTTAAGAATCCTTGAAAATTCTGTTTCTACATAAAATTGCTAAGCTGCTCACAGTAGAAGAAAAGCTGAAATTACAATTTTGTTTTTAAAGGTCCACACAGTCATATCATCATTTAACCACCACACAAACTCCCAGACATCAATGGATGGCATCAAAATAAACATCCCAGACATTGAAAAGCAACTGAAAGAATTGAAAACAAATTAGTCACCAGGTCTGGATGGAACCCCAATGTGTTTTTACAGAGAGCACTCTTTAGTATTGGCCACTTCCACAGCTCGACTTTTATTACAAATATCTCAGCCACTGAAAGCTACTGCAAAAGAGTGCAGGTCACTCTCATATATAAGAAAGTTAAAAGAATCGACCCATAAAATTACTGACCAATATCCTTAACATCACTTTGGAGAAAAATTCTTGAATATGTTTAAAGGTCAAATATAACAAAATTTTCTTGAGAGAGAAAAGCATTGGACACAGGTCAGAACAGGTCTAGAAAGCATTGCTTATGTGAAAATTAGCCTGCCATTTTCTTGCACAATATCGTGTGAAACTTGAGTGAAGGGCAACAGGCAGATTCCATATTCCTAGATTTGTGGAAGGCATTTGACACAGTGGCCTACTGCAGACTACAAGCATATGGAATAGGCCATCAGATATGTGAGTGACTTTTTAAATAATAAAACTCAACACATTATCCTGACCAGTGAGTGTTCATTGGAAGCAAAGATATTATTGGGAGTGCCCTATGGAACAGGTCCACTCTTGTTCTCCATATACGACCAATGATCTGACAGATAGCATAAGCAGGGATCTGTGACCATTCACTAATGAGGCTGTAGTGTACAAGAAAGTGTCATCTTTGTGTGACTGTAGGAGAATACCACATGACTTGGACAAAGTTTCTTTTTGGTGTAATGACTGACACTTTGCTCTAACTGTGGATGAATATAAGTTAACGCAGATGAGTAGGAAAAACAATCCTGTAATGTTAAAATACAGTACTAGAGGTGTGCTGCTTGTCACAGTCAATTCAATTAAATATCTAGGCATAATATTTCAAAATGACATAAAATGGAGCAAGCACAGAAGGTCATTTTTAGGGAAGGCGAATGGTCAACTTCAGTTTGGTGGGAGAATTCTAGTAATATGTAGCTCATTTATTAAGGAGATGACAAAGAGAAAAATTGTGATTGATTCAATAATTAAGGAGGGTTATAGGGCTAAACGGTGAGGTTATCAGTCCCGCGATTCCAAAGTTATTTGCAGAAGACAGAGAGGATTCACTAAAAGTGGATGGACCCAGCCAGAGGAGTCAAATTATAAAACAAGGAAGTTAAAACACACCAGTATAAGGCATAAAAGGGTAGCCCAAAACTAAAAACTGGAAAAACAAAGGGATAAAAGAGAGGTCTTTGCAAGGGGGACTGACCGTGGGTCTCAGACCGAGAAAACATGAAGAGGGGGCTCCAATCAGAACCACTCTGCCCCTGCTCCAAGAGTAAAGTAAAACCTTATATCTGAAAATAATAAACACTTCCACAGAGGAAATTTAGGACCAGTTCAACCCTCCATGAATCGTCTGCTAATATTAAAATTAAGCAATCTAGAAAACTATACATATTAAGAGGAGCCAAAAGAAGGGAACATTTCACCAATATATGGGATACCATCAGTCTGGCTCCACAAACACATTGTGGGTGTGGTTTGGTACACAAGAGAAAACACTGAGTGAGTCTGGTATGACCAATGTGTAGACAGCATAAGGCAGTGGACTCCTTCTGAGATGAGTGGAAGGGAGAGCGCCAAACTGCAGAAGACTCCTTGATTGTGCGGAGTTTATTACTCAGAGCAGTAGCACATCAGATTTCATTCCACTTTTGGGCAAAGAGAGATTTGACATAGATTTGCATATCCACTGCTAGAACCATGAAAGGGAATTGGGGGGGGGAGGGGGGGGGGAGGTAAGTATTTGTTGCTCTAGGCAGTTCATTCCCTGGGTTGCCCACATGACTTGGCACCCAGAGGGCAGCCAAGGGCGGAGAGTAGATCATGGATATCAGAGACCAAAGGATGACAAGAGTAGCATCAGTCGATACCTTGCAGGCTACTCGTGAGTTGGTACATATTAAAACACTGTGGAGGGAGGCCTGAGTAACAAAAAGGAGGGCCCTGTGGATGGCTTGCAGCTCTGCAATGGACACACTACATGATCCTGGCAATAAATGGTGTTATAAGCCAGCAGGTGATGTGAAAGCATAGCCTGCCTTATCTATCATCTTATAACCATCAGTGTAGAAGATGGTGACACCCTGGAACTCTACAAGTATGTAACATACAAGATGCTGTAAGATCATAGGGGTGACAGAGACCTCAGGACGCTAAGAAAAATTATGCAGTCTATTCTTGGATACTGCTTGAGTATTTGGGACTCCCACCAGGTCGGATTCAAGGAAGACATCAAAGAAATTCACAGGAATTCTGGTAGACTATTACTGATAGGATTGATCAACAAGTGAGTATTACATAAATGCTTCACGAACTCAAATGGAAATTCCTGAAGAAAACATGACATTCCTTTTGCAAAACACAATTGAGAAAGTTTAGAGAATTGGCTTTTGCAGTGTGATTCTACCACCACCACTGGACATCTCACAAAAAGAACTTGAAGACAAGATATGAGAAATCAGGGATCATTCAGATGCATATAGAAAATGAGGTTTAATTTGCTCCACTTGTGATTGGAACAGGAAAGGGAATGACTACCAATTTACAAAATAACCTTCAACATGTACAATATAGTGGCTTGTAGAATATGTATGTAGATGTAGATCAGTGGTTCTCAAAGTAGTCGGTACTGCTCTTCGGGTGGTAAGCGAGATCCAATGGGCGGTCACAGTATTTTGAGCTACTGTGGGAGACATAGCTCTGTCTGACCAAGTCCTATGGAGATGATCCAAATATCGGCATTGCTTCAGGTTTGTGCCACTGGTTGGTGCTGAAATCCATTGCGAATTGTCAAAAGAATGAATAGCATCCACTGTGAACTTGATATACTATTTGTATCTTAAAAGAAAATTATGTTGCTTATGCAGACTCAGTTGAACTGGTAGCATATTTAGCCTAAATTTCATACTATAGTCAAATTGCAGAAAAATAATGTTTCATTAACTTTTCTATCAAGCTCATTTAACATGCAGCTTCTAGTAGCCTGCTGAGTGTACAGGATATATTTTTAAAGTTATTAAGAAGTGGGAGTCAAATGTAAATGTTGACAAACGTTAATAATCATGTCATAATTGTAGGACTATAGAGATAGATATTTGAATGAGGTTATTTCTCAATGACACTTATTTCAAAATATTTCAGAAAAGAAATGGCAGGTCCAAAGAAAAAAATGTAGACAACGTAACGTATAGTACCTGAAATATTGGTGCATACCAATGCCTGCAAAACAGCAGCTATGAATGTGCCTAATAGGTGAAAGATTCTTCTCTAATTAGTCCATGAGGTCTTGCAAAATAGCTAAACATCTGTGAAAGGCAGATCCTGACAAGGTGAACATGGATTTAAGCTTTTTAGTCCCTGCAAAATAAATTTGAGAAGCAAACATGTTTCACAATGGCCCACAACAAAGTACCGGCACTCTCTTGCACTATACAACATTTCATTGTTGCTAGCTAAATATGGACAAAAACATACAACAGGTGAGGGACTCATCCTACCAGCTGTTAGTTAGGTTCTGTGAACTGTTTTACATAACTCACCACACGGCATAAGTGAGACTATTCCACTGAGTAACAGTTCTGTGCAAAGGCAAATAGATGAAGTGGATGATAATGTGGAAGACACAATATGCTCTGTCCTTAGAATGATAGATTTTGCATAACAACCTGATGAGTCAATTGTACCAGAGAGCGAATCTTTACTTTTAGTTTTACATATGTTTCATAAAGATGAAAGACTGGTTCAGAGGTATTATTTGCACGGCTACTAAACACACACACTAAGAGAGAATCAATAAATGGTGTTGTTGAACAACTCTTCAGAAAAAAGTAAATCCCTCATAGGAATATACTTTCTTGTGTATCCGACAGTGCATCGTCATTGGTAGGTCTCTACAATGAGTTTATTGCCTACTTGATGAAAGCTGTCACAGGTATGTTTAGAATTTACTGTGTCATTCATCACCGACATTTAGTAGAAAAAATCTAAGGGGCTGCTTACA